>NC_052325.1:27608084-27645584 GCF_016432855.1 Salvelinus namaycush | reverse complement strand
TGTGTGTGTGTGTGTAAGTGCATGTGTGTGTGTAAGTGCATGTGTGTGTAAGTCACACATCTGTGTGTGTGAGGGCATATATCTCTGTGTGTGAGAGCATCTATCTCTGTGTGTGAGGGCATCTATCTCTGTGTGTGAGAGCATCTATCTCTGTGTGTTAGGGCATCTATCTCTGTGTGTGTGTTAGTGCATCTATCTGTGTGTGTGAGGGCATCTATCTGTGTGTGTGAGTGCATCTATCTGTGTGTGTGAGGGCATCTATCTGTGTGTGTGAGTGCATATATCTGTGTGTGTGAGTGTATCTATCATTGTGTGTGTATGTGCCTCTATCTGTGTGTGTGAGTGCATCTATCTGTGTGTGTGTGTGTGTGTGTGTGTGTGTGTGTGTGTGTGTGTGTGTGTGTGTGTGTGTGTGTGTGTGTGTGTGTGTGTGTGTGTGTGTGTGTGTGTGTGTGTGCGTGTGTGCGTGTGTGTGTGTGTGTGTGTGTGCGTGTGTGTGTGTGTGTGTGTCTGGGTGTGTGTGTGTGTGTGTGTAAGTGCATGTGTGTGTAAGTCACACATCTGTGTGTGTGAGGGCATATATCTCTGTGTGTGAGAGCATCTATCTCTGTGTGTGAGGGCATCTATCTCTGTGTGTGAGAGCATCTATCTCTGTGTGTTAGGGCATCTATCTCTGTGTGTGTGTTAGTGCATCTATCTGTGTGTGTGAGGGCATCTATCTGTGTGTGTGAGTGCATCTATCTGTGCGTGCGTGTGTGTGCATGCGTGGGTATTGTGTGTGTGTGTGTGTCTCCCTCTGTGGTCTGTTCTACACCACAGGCCTCTGGGTGCCTCGTGAAGACATTGTTTAACACTCCAACCTCACGCTGTTCTGTTCTTTGTCTGCTTTTAGATGAGAGCTTGTACGTCCTCTGTTAGATGAGTGGTGAGAATATCACCCACACTTACTGTGCTTTGATTCCAATTTGAGGATAATCTTTTCATTAATATGATCATATGGTTGGACTTTACTTGAACGCTCTGTCATAAGGGCTACATAACACTAGATAACACTAGATGACATAACTAAGAGCAGGGCCCAGAACACACAGCAGGGCTTGAGGCATGTAGTAATCTTATGTAGCCGTAATGTGTTACAGATCATACAACAGTGACCCTCTATTCCAAGTCATATTGTTTGTAGCCCCACCTTGTGAATCCATCAATACCCGATCTAGACAGATTTATATTACTGCCACTTCAGCCATGTCACCTACAGATAGTCACCTATAGATAGGTCGTGTTCCACTGCTCAGACGTTGCATGGACTGTGCCGTCGGGCACCAGATTTCTGTAACATATGATGTGGTTAGCTGATATAAAATACCTATCCAGGTGTTGTAAGATATGGCATGTGTCAGCAAAAAATGTCTGAGCAGAGGAACAGGACCATAGTCACCCATAGATAGTCACCTACTATATATATAGTCACCTACAGACAGTCACCTAATGATAGTCACCCATAGATAGTCACCTACTATATATATAGTCACCTACAGACAGTCACCTACTGTATATATAGTCACCTACAGACAGTCACCTACTGTATATATAGTCACCTACAGATAGTCACCTACTGTATATATAGTCACCTACAGACAGTCACCTACTGTATATATAGTCACCTACAGATAGTCACCTACTATATATATAGTCACCTACAGACAGTCACCTACTATATATATAGTCACCTACAGACAGTCACCTACTATATATATAGTCACCTACAGACAGTCACCTACTATATATATAGTCACCTACAGACAGTCACCTACTATATATATAGTCACCTACAGACAGTCACCTACTGTATATATAGTCACCTACAGACAGTCACCTACTGTATATATAGTCACCTACAGATAGTCACCTAATGATAGTCACCCATAGATAGTCACCTACTATATATATAGTCACCTACAGACAGTCACCTACTGTATATATAGTCACCTACAGATAGTCACCTAATGATAGTCACCTATAGATAGTCGCCTACAGATAGTCACCCATAGATAGTCGCCTACAGATAGTCACCCATAGATAATCACCTACAGATAGTCACCCATAGATAGTCGCCTACAGATAGTTGCCTACTGTATATATAGTCACCCATAGATAGTCGCCTACAGATAGTGGATTTAGGAAGAGCAGTGTTCTGGGCCATGCTCTGCTCTTAGTCTGATTAAACAATTGAAGTTAAGCTTGCACACAAGCTACAGTACATGTACACGAAGCCCCCACACGTGTATCTCTTTATCTCTCCAGCTTCATTGTAGAAAAGCGAACTCCCGCACACATAACAATTTGGACAATAAACAACGTGCAGATGTAATACAGTATATTGCAGGAGTGTGTAGGAGTTATCTTTTCTGTAATGAAGTCGGTGATGTGCGTGATAACATTTCACTTCTCTCTCTCCAGTTGCCTGGAACCCACTGTGTTAGTGGTTGTCTGTGGTGAAACTGGCCCTCCATGACCCAGCACAGAGCCAATCACCTTCTAGTTGTTCATCTAGCTGAAACTTTGAGCTCTGGCTTCTGTTTCTGTCTTTTTAAAATTGTGATCTTTGACTAAAAGACAGAATATACTTGATTTTTACAATTATTTTGGGGGTGGAGTGCATCCCATTTTTACAATTTATCAGGCAGACCTAACCCAGATACCAGTGTCTTAACCTCCATATTCTAACCCAGATTCCAGTGTCAACTCTGGTGTCTTAACCTCTCTGTTCTAACCCAGATTCCAGTGTCTTAACCTCTCTGTTCTAACCCAGATACATCTCTGGTGTCTTAACCACTGGTATCTGGTCATCTCTGGTGTCTTAACCTCTCTGTTCTAACCCAGATTCCAGTGTCAACGCTGGTGTCTTAACCTCTCTGTTCTAACCCAGATTCCAGTGTCTTAACCTCTCTGTTCTAACCCAGATACCAGTGTCATCACTGGTGTCTTAACCTCTCTGTTCTAACCCAGATTCCAGTGTCAACTCTGGTGTCTTAACCTCTCTGTTCTAACCCAGATACATCTCTGGTGTCTTGTGTGTGTGTGTGTGTGTCTTAACCACTGGTATCTGGTCATCTCTGGTGTCTTAACCTCTCTGTTCTAACCCAGATTCCAGTGTCAACGCTGGTGTCTTAACCTCTCTGTTCTAACCCAGATTCCAGTGTCTTAACCTCTCTGTTCTAACCCAGATACCAGTGTCATCACTGGTGTCTTAACCTCTCTGTTCTAACCCAGATACCAGTGTCATCTCTGGTGTCTTAACCTCCCTGTTCTAACCCAGATACGTTCTAACCCAGATATGTTCTAACCCAGATACCAGTGTCATCTCTGGTGTCTTAACCTCCCTGTTCTAACCCAGATACCAGTGTCTTAACCTCTCTGTTCTAACCCAGATACCAGTGTCATATCTGGTGTCTTAACCTCCCTGTTCTAACCCAGATACCAGTGTCATCTCTGGTGTCATAACCTCCCTATTCAGATACCAGTGTCATCTTTTTTTATTTTATCTTTATTTACTAGGCAAGTCAGTTAAGAAAAAATTCTTATTTTCAATGACAGCTTAGGAACAGTGGGTTAATGGCCTTATTCAGGGGCAGAACAACAGATTTTTACCTTGTCAGCTTGGGGATTTGATCTTGCAACCTTTCGGTTACTAGTCCAATGCTCTAACCACTAGGCTACCTGCCGCTGGTGTCTTAACCTCCCTGTTCTTCCCCAGATTCCAGTGTCATCTCTGGTGTCCTTCGTAGAGGCTCTAGAGGTGGGCTACAGCAAACACAGAAACCCCTACCACAACCTGATCCACGCTGCTGACGTCACACAGACAGCACACTATCTGATGCTCCACACTGGCATTATGGTGAGTCTGTCACACACACACGTTCGTGCAATGAATTATCCCCCAGCATCATACACAAATCAAAGGACAGGTTCTGATTGTGTTTCTTGTTACCATCTCTCTCTCTCTCCCTCCCTCTCTCAGCACTGGCTCACTGAACTGGACATTCTAGCCATGGTGTTTGCTGCAGCTATCCATGACTTTGAACACACTGGGACAACCAACAACTTTCACATTCAGACCAGGTGAGTGTGTCCGTATTCTTCAGTCAGTAGATATTTTAATTCCTAAGCTACTGTACCACTGATAGTAATTGACCTAATAGACTGATTGATGACTCAACGATAATTATTTATTGCCATTTCCATTCATTCCATCCTATCAATACCAATGTTAAACTGAGATGTCCTTGTATTGTACTTTTAGTACACCACTTGTCTCCCAGACAGACAGACAGTGCAGCCAGTCTGACCCTGACTAATGAATGCCAATGGAGCCTGAAGAAAGGAGCATGACCGTATAAAGAACCCATTTAAGTGAAGGCACCCATTTAAACAACCCATTAAAGTGAAGTGCACAATAAGAATAATCAATATTGCAGCATTGACCTCAGTGATAACAAGGGATAGCAACGAAAGAGAGACAGAGTGAGAATGTGTGAGAGAGGGAGAGAGATTAAACCCTTCACTTAGTTTAAACCTCTGCATGGCTTTCTAGTCTAAGAACAATGATCAGAAAGGCCTCTGGTCCTTTAGACATGAGGGTTGTTGTGTGGTGAGATGGAAAATTAAGGTATTGTTCAAACTCCCCTTCTGTGATTATGTGTTCTAAAATCGCTACCATCTCGAGTTGCTACCATCGCTTTCATAATCACTATCGTCATTTCAAAACTGGTCGGAATGAAGCCGCTTCAACCAGTTTTGCCCACTGGGGTAGTGTTTCCATACAAGTTGGCTACCTGGTAAAGTTATCCAGTCTGGGAAGCCCCATGTGGCACAATGAATAATCACACCTTCTCTTCCCTCTTTTTCTGCTTCTTCTCTTCCTCTCTCCAGGTCAGAGGTGGCCATCCTGTACAATGATCGGTCAGTCCTGGAGAACCACCATGTCAGTGCTGCCTACAGACTTATGCAAGAAGATGAGATGAACATACTGGTCAACCTGTCAAAAGATGACTGGCGGTGAGTTAAGAAAGACTCCTCAGATCCTCAAGCTTTGGGGTTTTAGGCTCGATATCTGTAAAGCACTTTGTGACAACTGCTGATGTAAAAAGGGCTTTATAAAATACATTTGATGAATTGATTGAGATCAACACTTCAAAGAACGAAGGGGAAAGAACTGTAACATAACCTGGATACTTAGCCTTCATTTTAGGTTTGGATACGAATGTGGTGTGGTGTATTTCAATGGAAGACTATTATATAACCTGGATGACAGAGAGAATGTGTCTCAATCAATCAATCAAACTACATGACCAAAAGTATGTGGACATCTACTCATCTCATTCCAAAACCATGGGCAGTAATGTGGAGTTGGTTCCCTTATTGCTGCTATAACAGCCACCACTCTTCTGGGAAGGCTTTCCATTAGGTGTTGGAACATTGCTGCAGGGACTTGATTCCATTCAGCCACACGAGCATTAGTGAAGTCAGGCACTGATGTTGAGCGATTAGGCCTGGCTCGCAATTCTAATTCATCCTAAAGGTGTTCAATGGGGCTGAGGTCAGGGCTCTGTGTAGGCCAGTGAAGATCTCGACAAACCATTTCTGTATGGACCTCACTTTGTGCACAGGGGCATTGTCATGCTGAAACAGGAAAGGGCTTTCCCTAAACTATTGCCACAACGTTGGAAGCACAGAATTGACTAGAATGTAATTTTATGCTGTAGCATTGAGATTTTCCTTCGCTGGAACTAAGGAGCCTGAACCATGAAAAACTGTCATCATCCACCAAACTTTACAGTTGGCACAATGCGTTCAGGGAGGTACAGATGCAAAGTATTTTTTATTGTGAAACAAACAAGAAACACCACAAAAAACTGAAAACTTGAGCATGCATAACTATTCACCCCTTAAAGTCAATACTTTGTGGAGCTACCATTTGTAGCAATTACAGCTGCAAGTCTTTTGGGCTATGTCTCTATAAACTTGGCACATCTAGCCACTGGGATTTTTGCCTATTCTTCAAGACAAAACTGCTTCAGCTCCTTCAAGTTGGATGGGTTCCGCTGGTGTACAGCAATCTTTAAGTCATACCACAGATTCTCAATTGGATTGAGGTCTGGGCTTTGACTAGGCCATTCCAAGACATGTAAATGTTTCCCCTTAAACCACTCAGGTGTTGTTTTAGCAGTATGCTTAGGGTCATTGTCCTGCTGGAAAGTGAACTTCCGTCCCAGTCTCAAATCTCTGGAAGACTGAAACAGGTTTCCCTCAAGAATTTCCCTGTATTTAGCGCCATCCATCATTCCTTCAATTCTGACCAGTTTCTCAGTCCAAGCCGATGAAAAACATCCCCACAGCATGATGCTGCCACCACCATGCTTCACTGCACACTGGGGATGGTGTTCTCAGGGTGATGGGAGGTGTTGGGTTTGTGCCAGACATAGTGTTTTCCTTGATGGCCAAAAAGCTACATTTTAGTCTCATTTGACCAGAGTACCTTCTTCCATATTGTTTGGGGAGTCTCCCACATGCCTTTTGGTGAACACCAAATGTGTTTTCTTATTTTTTTCTTTAAGCAATGGCTTTTTTTCTGGCCACTCTTCCATAAAGCCCAGCTCTGTGGAGTGTACAGTTTAAAGTGGTCCTATGGACAGATACTCCAATCTCCGCTGTGGAGCTTGGCAGCTCCTTCAGGGTGATCTTTGGCCTCGTTGTTGCCTCTCTGATTAATGCCCTCCTTGCCTGGTCCATGAGTTTTGGTAGGCGGCCCTCTGTTGGCAGGTTTGTTGTGGCCATATTCTTTCAATTTTTTAATAATTGATTTAATGGTGCTCCATGGGATGTTCAAAGTTTCAGATTTTTTTTATAACCAAACCCTGATCTGTACTTCTCCACAACTTTGTCTCTGACCTGTTTGTAGAGCTCCTTGGTCTTCATGGTGCCGCTTGCTTGGTGGTGCCACTTGCTAAGTGGTGTTGCAGACTCTGGGGCCTTTCAGAACAGGTGTATATATACTGAGACCATGTGACACTTAGATTGCACACAAGTGGACTTTATTTAACTAATTATGCAACTTCTGAAGGTAGTTGATTGCACCAGATCTTATTTAGGGGCTTCATAGCAAAGGGGGTGAATACATACATTATGCACGCACCACTTTTCCATTATTTTTTTCATTTCACTTCACCAATTTGGACTATTTTGTGTATGTCCATTACATAAATTGAAGTTAATTAAATGACAGGTTGTAATGCAACAAAATAGGAAAAATGCCAAAGGGGATGAATACTTTTGCAAGGCATTGTAGCGTTCTCCTTGCATCCGCCAAACCCAGTTTAGTCTGTCGGACTGCAAGATGGTGAAGCGTGATTCATCACTCCAGAGAACGCGTTTCCACTGCTCCAGAGTCCAATGGTGGAGTCCAATGGTGGTGAGCTTTACACCACCAACGCTTGGCATTCACATGGTGATCTTAGGCTTGTGTGCGGCTGCTCGGCCATGGAAACCCATTTCATGAAGCTCCCGACGAACAGTTTTTGTGCTGACGTTGTTTCCAGAGGCAGTAGTAAACGTTGCAACCGAGGACAGACGATTTTTACGCACTACACGCTTCAGCACTCGGCGACCCCGTTCTGTGAGCTTTGTGGCCTACCACTTTGCGGCTGAGCCGTTGTTGCTCCTAGACGTTTTCACTTCACATTAACAGCACTTACAGTTGACCGGGGCAGCTCTAGCAGGGCAGAAATTTGATGAACTGACTTGTTGGAAAGGTGGCATCCTATGACTGTGCCACGTTGAAAGTCACTGAGCTCTCCAGTAAGGCCATTCTACTGCCAATGTTTGTCTATGGAGATTGCATGGCTGTGTGCTCAATTGTGTACACCTGTCAGCAACAGTTGTGGCTGAAATAGCAGAGGGGTGTCCACATACTTTTGTATAGATAGTGTATTTATAAAGCCCTTTTAACATCAGCAGATGTCACGAAGTGCTTATACAGAAACCCAGCCTAAAACACCAAAGAGCAAGCGATGCAAATGTAGAAGCACAGTGGCTAGGAAAAACTCCCTGGAAATGCAGGAACCTAGGAAGAAACCTGGAGAGAAACCAGGCTCTAAGGGGTGGTCAGTCATCTTCTGGCTGTGATTCAGTGATTATGGAAAGTTCCACAGCTCACCCCGATCATTATGTACTGTATAGAAATGCTATGCTAATGACTGGGGTTTGTCATGAAGAAGCGGTGCTAGACATCACACTGTGTTCTTGTCCTTGAGAATCCAAGAACAGCTGGAGTGGCTAGGTGGAAACTGACCCTGTTCTCCTGTGTGTGTTTCCAGAGAGCTACGGATCCTGATGATTGAGATAGTAATGAGTACAGACATGTCCTGCCATTTCTCTTTCACCTAACTCTAATCTGTCTGTCTGTCAGAGAACTGCGGACCCTGGTGATTGAGATGGTGATGAGTACAGACATGTCCTGCCATTTCCAGCAGATCAAAACCATGAGGAACGCCCTGCAGCAGCCCGAGGGGTGAGTGGACTGTCTCTGGACCCTGACCTACGACCCCTGAACCCTTAGCCCCAACTGCTAAACCCTAACTTCTAACCTATAGCCCCAGCTCTCTGGACCATGCCTTTCATCTTGATCCTTTATGTGTCCCTGTATGATCTATCTATCTATCTATCTATCTATCTATCTATCTATCTATCTATCTATCTATCTATCTATCTATCTATCTATCTATCTATCTATCTATCTATCTATCTATCTATCTATCTATCTATCTATCTATCTATCTATCTATCTATCTATCTATCTATCTATTGTAGTGGTAGTACTGCTACTAGTATGGTTGATAAGGGTAATCTCCACAAGGCACATACACTATTTTGCCTTTTGCAGAGCCAACTGATCTGGGTTGACGCAGGATGTGCCTGTAAAATAGTCCAGTCATGGCTCTATCTGATACCATCTTCCTTTCCAAAATTAGACGACCCCCATCAACAGTAGTCATGGATTTCTTATTTTCAATAATACAAATACACCATGACAGCGCAATACACAAGGGGTGGAACAGTGGCAAAGGTACCCACAGGACAAACAGAATAATATTAGTCTGAGGAGAGATTAAATAGCATTAATACAACAAAAATTATTCAAAACACACCTTTAGTTTACACCAAAGTTAAACAGATGTATTTTTTCTTCATAATAAGCAGGAGTAATATTCTTAGATCAGAATGACAGCAGACTGTAGATTATTATAATTCAGAAATGTTCACAAGTTGTTCACCGTTTTCACAAGAGACAGACTGACATACATTTTCTGTTTTGACTGAGTTTTGCCTGCCTGCCTGCCTGCCTGCCTGCCTGCCTGCCTGCCTGCCCGCCCGCCCGCCCGCCCGCCCGCCCGCCCGCCTGCATGTATGCATGTATGTATGTATGTATTTGTGTTAGCTGATGTACTGTTGTTTCTACAGAGTAGACAAGGCTAAAGCCCTATCTCTGATGCTGCATGCAGCTGACATCAGCCACCCAGCCAAGGCCTGGAAGCTGCACTACCGATGGACACAGGCCCTGATGGAGGAGTTCTTCAGACAGGTACAGTACAAACGTCCCACCCTAAAGTCCCTGACAGATACCATGGGAGAGGGAAACTTGACCACTGTATTATGTATGTATCCTGTATTGCTAAGGATATGGGATACCATTCCAATAGCTTTAGGAATATCTTCACTTGGATCAACTGGATATGTTACATTGAGCATTATGGGTATTGTAGTGAATCATATTACATTATACAGTAGAGCCACTCCTGCCATTCTGCATTGATATGGTTATAAAGGCTGGTATTGTTGTTGTTTTTTACAGGGCGATAAGGAGGTTGAGTTAGGGCTGCCATTCTCTCCTCTGTGTGATCGTAAAGCTACCATGATTGCCCAGTCACAAATAGGTGAGCATCACACCCTGTTATTGCCCCCCCCCCCCCCTGTGAGCTGTTTCATACAGCTCTGAAGGGTTTGTGTACTCAGACAGGCCATAGCGCAAATGCGCCACCATGTGGACATTTGAGAAATGATCAGATATTTTTCCCTTGCTACGATAAGGCATGGGAAACTTCACTGTCTGTCATCATAAATTACATTTGCTGTAACATCACACACAGTTTTTTTCTCCTGTTTCTCTGAAAAGTACAATCATCAGTTTCTCTGTCTGTCTCCCAGGGTTCATTGACTTCATAGTAGAACCCACATTCTCTGTGTTGGTGGACACGACAGAGAAGATCATTACACCTCTCATAGAGGATACCTTAAAGTCACACGACACTGGTGTCCGCAGGTCAAGGTGAGACACATTCCCATTATTATAAACTGGAAAATCCCAGTTTTCCCGGCTCAGTTTTCCCAGATTAGCATCTCTGACGTATTCAAAATGCCTACCAGTATCACCAGTACCACTCACACTCAGAATTTCTCTGTCTTCTATCTCTATGGTCGTTCTATGTTGTGGAATAAGCAACCAAGTATTACTCCAGTGTTTTCTGTTCTATATAATATGTCCATATTAGGACAGCCACACAAAGAGTTGGTGTCATTGTCATTCTGACTTACGGCGTCAACATATATTTGACAGAATGGACGTAATTTGACAGAGTTTCTGTTGTATGTTGCTTGTTGGTTCAGTTTGACAGGTAGTGGGTCGGTGGTGGAGTCAGTCCAGAGACACAGTGGTCGAGGGTCCAGCCAGGGAGTTGACCAGGGGCTCACTACAGACTATAGCCTGACTGGCATCGACCTGAAACGGGTCAGACACACACTGGCAGAGGTCATCCAATACAACAAAGACAGATGGAAGGAGCTCTCTGTACAAGGTATAGTTGTTGTTGTTGCTCTTCTTCCTTTTTTTTCTTCTTCACTCACCTGAATACCTATCCTTCTTTCAGTGTTTTATGTTCTTTCCATTGTCAGAAGACTATGACATGACATTACAGGTTCATTCCTGTTGCTTGTGTTATCTCGTTTCTTCAGAGTTGGCGAGGAAAGAGCAAGCTGAGTTGACTTCTGACCCAGAGGAGGAGTCCCTGATGAACACAGAGGTTACGTTGACTCACACCAGCCCTGAGAGACACAGCCAGGAGCTTCAATCAGAGCCCTTCAATGAACTGATGAACAACACAAACACAAACTCCAATAACTCTTCCCAGGAGGACTCAGAGCTGGACCACAGTCCTCACAGGCCTCTGTCACCGTCTGAGGATAAAGAGACAACATCACATGGTTCCATCTCTCCTGAACACCTACCATGGAACGGTAGGAATGCTAGCTAGCGATATGATATGATACAATATACGATATGATATACGACACAATATACGATAGAATGTACAATACAACAATGCAACATAATGTAGTGCAACGTAACATAACGCAACACAACAACATGCAATGCAATACAACACAATACAACACAGCACAATAGCACAGTGAAACCAACAGTCATGCCTTTTAACAATGCTGTTGCCCTCTCAGTAAGCTATAGCTATGTGGTATTTTTCTCGTTTCTATAATTGTGTTGTCAGTTACAGCCATCTGTGACCAAGTGTCGAAGAGATAGATAGCTGCCGAGTGGAGGGTTGTCAAGGTTACAGCTGAGTGATGCTGTGTTGTCATGGTAACTGTTGTTGCTTGCAGGAGAAAGCCCTGAGCCAGTCCTTGAGCAGGGGGAGGACTCTCTTCAGAGCCCTTGATTTTGATAGGCTACCCAACAACACTGCCACTTCCTGATTCAACAGGCATTATATTTGTTTTGTTTTTTTATTGTAAAATTGTTCTGATTGGTTTTATTGTTATTTATTAAAGATAGGGGTCTTCATGCTCCACTTTTCACCGGAAGTGTTTTTTGTCTATTTTCATTCAGTCTTTATGGTCTATTTATCTGTCTATTTTCATTCGGTCTTTTAGATGGGTCTGCACCGTACACACTCACTATATTAGACTGCAAGTGTGAGAATAGGACGGTCACGATAGTGTTCTCTGTTGATCTGTTGACATACACAGATTTGACTCTAGACCAGGCCTGGGCAAAGGCCGGCCCGGGGGGCATATGCGGCCCGCGACCTGATTCAATACGGCCCGCGGAATCATGCTCAGATCACATAAAGAATTTGTGATAGTAAAGTTTTGAAGAACGTATTTGTTGTTCAAATTTAAAGCCCAATGAATACTTGCCTTTCCGTAATGATTTAACTCCCACCGCTTGTGGAACATTTATTTTGAAGGAATGTATAAATAACAACCGCACGAGGACAGACAGTAACTGACAGGATGACACACGTCACAGTTACAAATAGTAGCTAGCTAGAAATTGCGCAAAGAGGAGGTTTTCAAAGAAAAGGAAAGTAGACAATGAATGTAGGGTGTTCCAACAAGAGTGGACATTGAAATATTTCTTTATTGAGGTATCAGGGAAAGCTGTGTGCTTAGTGTGCAAAGAGAACATCACTGTCTTGAAAGACTACAATTTGTCCCGACACTTCCAGACGAAGCATGCAGAGAAATATAGGAATGTCTTCTGGGCAGAGGGCAAGTGCATCAAAAGAGTTGCTTTCTCAGTTGCAAAAGGAGCAAGGACTTTTCACAAAGCTGCATTCAGCAAACGACGGAATTGCGAGAGCTAGCTACGTACTGTCCCACAAAAATGCTAAACATAGCAAGCCATTCGCGGAGGCCGAATTCATTAAAGAATGTTTAATTGACTCTGCAGCAATACTTTGCCCCGACAAGAAAGAGATGTTTGAAAATGTTTCCCTGTGTGTTGAGGACATCGCAGAGAATATGGAGCAACAATTGAAAGACAAAGTAAAGGATTTCACTTATTTCTCCATGGCCCTGGATGAGAGCAGTGATGCACGTGACACGGCGCAGTTGTTGATATTCTTACGAGGCATAACCCCAGACTTTGGAGTTACAGAGGAGCTTGCTTCAGTGCAGTCAATGAAGAGCACAACCACAGAGAAATATTTATTGGAGGAGGTTAATAAGTTTTGAAAAGTTATCCAGTGTGACCACTGATAGGCGCCCAAACTTGACATTAAAAAACTGGATGCAAGATCAAGTAGCTGAGTTGAACCCAGATCAGATTTTTTCCCCCTGCATTGCATTATTCATCAGGAGGTGCTCTGTAAATGTTTTCTGAAAATGAGCCATGTTGTGGATAAAGTTACTAAAGTGGTAAACTTCATAAGAGCAAAATCTTTAAACCACAGGCAGTTTGTCTCACTGTTGGAAGAGACAGAGTCGGGTCATGCAGATCTCCCCTACCACACAAACGCGATGTCGCGTCTTTGGCATCATTAAATTGAAGAATGTTATTTTATCAAATCAATTCTCCGTAATTATTATTACGTGATTAAACTAATCATGTAAATGTAATTAACTAGGAAGTTGGGGCACCAAGGAAAATCTTCAGTTACAAAGTTATAATTTTCCTAATATAACTCTTCAGATATTTTTATATCTGATCAATTAGTCTTTTAATTAATTATTCTTTACCTCACGTTAGTCTCATTACAAACGTCGTAAATTGTTGCTTATCTGCACGAACCCAGCCTTTACTATGAATCATCCATACATCAATTGTCTTAATCATTCATTTACTAACTAACTAAATAATCACAGAAATGCACAAACAAACAAACAGTAGTTATGGTTACAAGGAAATGATAGGGGAAGTTCCCTAGTGGGCTCAGCCAATGTGACGGCTTGGTGGACAAAGGGAAGTGGGTGTGGACTGAGAAGGGTGGGAATTACAAAAGAGTCACTACACAGTTGATAATTATATTAATTGAAATGCTAATCCTTTGCACATGAACGCTCACTCATTCGGGAACAATTGCAATCAATATATATTTACGCCCATTGTGTCGCCGTGATCTCTGTTGGAATCGTCAGTCCTTCTGTTGGAAAGTTCATCCGAGCGTCTCTCTGCTTCCCTGAAGTCTTTCGTGGTTAGAATGGATACTTCAGAGTACCATTCAGAAATGTTCTTATAGACATTTGGCGGTTGTCGGTCTTCTCATCCAATGGTACATAATTTCTAGCTGCAGACTAGTAATTAGTGTCTAAGATTTCCATTTCCACCTGTGTAGCCAAGGCTCCACATGGTATGATTAGGAATTCAACAACCATTGTAACCTTAGCGGACACTAAGGTTTTTGTGGTCTCTACTCAAACCTTCGCCCCCTCAGCTGACCGAGGTACGCATGGTCTGAAGAGGGTTTCTTCAGGTGGGGGTTTTATTCGTTTTATTATGTGCTCATGGGGGCGGGCCAATGACTTAGTTAAACGTTAAAGGGAATACAATTCTCTCACATTAACATCATTACATCATTTCACAAATAGTTTCATCTTTACTCATTCATTTTATACAATAATTAGACGCAAACCTCATAATGGAGGCACCTGTATAAGCAGAGTTATGGTAATGTGGCTGTATTGTCTTTCATGAGGTCAAAAACATTAAACAAAATGGACCGGGTCGTAGCTGGCTTCTCCACCGACCATTTACACATTCTCCAAAACATGGATATTGTTCAGTTCTCAAGTTCTGTGATGTAGAAGAAGTTCCTTTGTTCTACTCTGAAACTCTCTCTATATATACTGCATGGCCAGGAGGAGAGAGTCTCCTGCAGGAATTTACGACGTGAGATAACAGAACCTGGGTGTAGGAGAGAGAGAGAGGAGGATGCCACGCTCTATACCCAGAAAGGGCCATGTCATGACAGTGAGATGGCTGAGTTTGGGGAAGGTGCTTAAAAGGGTGTGGGATCTGAAGTCGGAGATTGCTGAGTTTTTGCAAATTAAAGGAACATGTGGATTTCCCTTAACTGCAAGATAAGGAATGATTGGCTGATTTTACCTTCACCGTGGACATCATGGCCCTCATGAATGAACTGAATTCCAAACTACAAGGGAAGGGTCTTTTTGCACATCAGATGTACAGCCTTGTCAAAGCCTTCAAGGGAAAATTACTCCTCCTGGCCCACCAAGTAGAAGCCAACAATCTCACCCACCTTCCGACACTACTAGTCTGTTCCCTATGAGATGACCAGCGGGAGAAGTATACATCACTGCTGTGTGCTTTGAACTGTGAGTTTTTTTGTCGTTTTGAGGATTTCAAAGTGTTGGAAAATGACATGCTGTTCGTTTCCTCTCCTTTCGCCTTCAATGTGGATAACGCTCCCACTGACCTGCAACTTGAGCTTATCGACCTTCAGTCTGATGCAGTGATTGTTTTGAATAGTTCTCCAATGTCACTGACGAGGTTCTATGCATCTCTCGATGAACAAAACCTTCCAAAGATTAGGAGTCATGCTCAGAAGATGTTTGTATTGTTTGGGTCAACCTATGTATGTGAACAGACATTTTCAGTGATGAAATATAACAAGTCAAGGCACAGAAACTCTTACTGACTCTCACCTCTCAGCAATCCTGCGCATAGCGACGTCAGAAACTATACCTGACTTCAGTGCTCTAGTCAATGCACATCAGAGACTTCACTCCTCACATTGATTGAGTAGTTTAAATGTAATGTTGAGCTCTCTCTCTTTCTTGTGTTTTTGTGCATACCCGTTAACAAGAGTTTTGTCCGTGGTGCTGAATGCACAGTGTACTCTTCCCTCTGTGTAGTTCATTGCATGTTTAATGATGAAAATACCTACCAAAAGGAGAACGTGGATGTGATTTACTTCTGTGCACGTTAAAAAAGTAAAATAAGTAGCATATCTGGACATGATTTACAGTAGATATATCTGTCAACACAGTCATACCCATGTTGTATAATCCTGTAATATGATTCTGGCCCGCGATGGCAAGAATATATTCTAATGTGGCCCTACATAGAAAATAATTGCCCAGGCCTGCTCTAGAGGTAATATTGGAACGTTGGCCTCTAATGTAACTTAATATTACCCACTTGGGGGTGCTGTTGCATACCTTTCCCCTTGTAATGCTGTTTACATACAGTTACACTCCCTTTATTGACGTAAGAAATACACTAACTACATGTATGGGTACATATTTTTATTTTGTGTTATGAAATCTTCCCATAATTCATTTGCTGAGATAACAATTAGCCTACTAAAATAATGATGCCTGCCATTCAGAAGAGAGGGTTTGGCAATAGATGTTATATTACGTGTCCATGAGGCTTTTGAAAGGACATTTGTTCGTCATTTTTGTACAATAATGAATGATGAAAAAACATACAGGTTTCGCCAAGTGTTCATAAAATGAGTAACTTTATTAGGACATAAGACACTCCAGAAAAGACCCTTGTTTGCAGGATGTCTTTGTTCGTACCTCAGTGTAGTACACAAGTCTGCTATACTGTATGCACAAAAGCCCAGTTTCAGTATAAAATACTACAAAAATATATGTGAAATATCAGCAAGTGCTTTTACATTATGAGATGACAATGTGAGATGCCAAAAATAGAAGTAGATGTTATTTTCTTTTATAACAAAATGAAAACTAAAATCTGTATATTTCCAGTGAACGTTAACTGCATATCAGTCAGTATTGCTGTTGATATTCCCCACATACTCTCTTATTACAATATATAACGATAATCAACCATACATAACCAAGACTTAAAAGAAGAGTTTGAGATACAGAGAAATTAATTAAATTGTCCTTTCTTGACCTCAACAATACAAGGCTGAATAAAATGGATTATCAGGTTAGAAATGATAACCTGATCAAGTGTAGATACATTTCTAACCAAGAGTTCTTAACCCAGTCATGTGTTTGAACTTTTAACCATCAGAAACATGGATCTACAGTTTGTGTTCCTCTTCACTTTGGATCCCAGTTCTTCTGCTTGTCTTCCTCCTCCTCTTTCTCCTCCCCCTCCTCCTCTTTCTCTTCCTCCTCCTCAGGGAAGGATACTTTTGATTGGCTCTTGAACAGCTTGACCCCTGGGGTTTGGACAGACAGAGTGCTGGATAGTCATGGGTAATGTGGCAGACTGTGACTGCAGTCACATCAGAGAGATCAATAAGAAACCCCCTCAGTATGTTCTAACAGCTACTAGCTCTTCACACTGACACACACTGTGTCATGATCTACAAGCCTAAACTACAAAAAATTGCTGTCTGTGTAGTCCCCTTGCTATCAAAGGATGAAACTATATGTCCATCAGTGTTGGTTCCACTGGTTCCACTGTAGTAAGTGTTTCAGAGGATGATGCTGTGTTGTTGTGTGTAAGCATGATGCTGTTTGTCAGCATAGGGGTCAACTGTCATCTGTCCTGTGACCAGACCATCTGTTAGTTAAGGTTACCAGAGTGCTACTTGCAGCTACAATCAACAGCTCATGTTTCAAAGAGCTTTTTGCACTCTCTTGATAAACACTCAGTGATGACCACTCTTATGACTCAATATTCTTTCTGACTCATATCCGCTGACTACAATCTACATCAGTGGTGCAGTGGTTTACCCACCTTTTTTTCATGGAAAAAAGCATTGAAAGTATAGGGAGCGTTAAATTTTTCAACACAACTGGTGATTAGTTTACCCCCCCCCCCCCCCCACTACAGCACTGATCAACATTAACCCACAAGCCGTTGTTTCAAGAAAATACAGTACATAGTGTGTGACTCACTAGACTTGACAATGTGAATTTGTTCACCCTCACCTCCTAAACAACAGTATTGAGCTACATCTGTTACTAAGCATTCTACAAATAAAACAACATTGGCTTTTCCTGGCCTACTTGACTGGCCTGGTCCTAAATCGTTGAGGTGTTGAGGTGACAAGGCAGCACATAGGCCCAGATTCCAACTCCAGTTAACCGCACCGTAAATGGAACGTTATTCCCTTTTTATGGCTTTTCTCTCTATGTGTATTCTAACCTTGAACTTAAGCATAAGAATAGCATGAGATTCACCCACTATTCGTCTAAGGTGGAGCTTGAATAAATCAAGGTGGAGGTGTCTACAGCAGTGGAGGCTGGTGGGTGGAGCTATAGGAGGACAGGATCATTGTAATTTCTGGAATTGAATAAACGGGAAGGTATGACATGTTTGACTCCATTCCATTTGTCATTCGAGCCATTACAATAAGAACGTCCTCCTATAGCTCCTCCCACCAGCCAACTCTGCTCTACAGATATGCTATATTCTGTCCTTGACTTCATTCTCTAATTAATTCCATCACCTTTAAGCGTGAAGAAACCCTGAATATGGTCGAGCGAACCTACTGGTTCCAAGTGGAAAAAGCATCTACTTTCTTTTTTCTATAGAGAACACCATTCTCCATGCACTGCTTTATTCATTATATTTTTTTATAATTTAAAAATATATATATTATTATCATGAACAAAACAAATACCAAAACATAATCATACAACAAGAGTACATAAACCTAACAGACGGGTATTACATATCGAGATGCTTTTTGGTTTTTATACTGACTGATCATTTCAAAATAATATTTCAATTCTATCTTAAACAATGTGAAGAGCAGTTTGTACTCCGCCCATTTCATTTTATGGATAAAGAATATGCCATGAAAGATAAACAAATGAACAATGAAAGTTAAAATCAGGGTCCATATCATTTGGATCAAAATAAAACATAATATCAGAGTCTTTCAAATGAACATGAACTCACTCCAAAATCATCTGACATAAGAACAGTCCCAAAATAAATGGTCAAGAGTTTCTGGGTCACAACCACAAAATACACATTTGTTATCAATAGCTATTTTAAATCTGTGTATAATAAAGGTCTTTATAGGGTAGATTCTATGAATGAGTTTATATACTTCACCTTATTAGATATAAAATATTTGCCAGACAACAACAAGCCTTTGTTCCAGTTCACTTGTCCTAGGATATTGACATATTGTTTTTTTATATACACGTTATTACATTTATAGTTTAAAATGTAAATTCCTTCTAACTGTATTGAGGCTACAAAATCCTCAACAGTTGCACTTGGAGTATTGTTATATTCTCCTAAAAGAAGAATAACACCTTTAGGGACAGCTCTAACAACTATTTGAAACTCCTCAGGAGTGAATGTAACATTGTTGTAACGTCCTGACCAGAGTTCTTATGTGTTTTGCTTGTTTAGTGTTGGTCAGGACGTGAGCTGGGTGGGAATTCTATGTTGTGTGTCTAGTTAGTCTGTTTCTGTGTCCAGCCTAATATGGTTCTCAATCAGAGACAGCTGTCAATCGTTGTCCCTGATTGAGAATCATATATAGGTGGCTTGTTTTGTGTTGGGGATTGTGGGTGGTTGTTTCCTGTCTCTGTGTTTGTATTCTGCACCAGATAGGACTGTTTCGGTTTGCCACATTTTGTTATTTTGTTCGTTGTAAGTGTTCACTGTTTTTGTTTAATTAAACATGTTGAGCACTGGCTACGCTGCGTGTTGGTCCGATCCCTGTTTCACCCTCTCTTATAGTGAAGAGAGGGAAGGCTGCCGTTACAGAACCACCCACCAAACTCGGACCAAGCAGCGTAGCAACGGGCAGCAGCGGCAGCAGCAGCAGCAGCGGGACCAGGAGAAAGGGACATGGGAGGACGAGCTGGACGGAAAAGGACCCTGGGCAGAGCCAGAGGAGTATCGCCGCCCCAAAGCAGAGCTGGAGGCAGCAAAAGCAGAGAGGCGGCGTTTCGAGGAGCTAGCTCGGCAGCAGGAGCCGGATCTGGGTTACACCACTTGGGAGGAAATAGACAGGTGGTCGGTTGACCCAGGGAGAGTGCCGGAGCCAGCCTGGGATTCGATGGAGCAATGTGCAGAGGGATACCGGCGAATGAGGTTAGCACGACGACGCGGTAAGAAGCCCGTGAAGAAACCCCAAAAATGTCTTGGGGGGGGGGGGGGGGGGGGGCTAAAGGATAGTGTGGCGAAGTCAGGTAGGAGACCTGCGCCCACTTCCCATGCTTACCGTGGAGAGCAGGAGTACGGGCAGACACCGTGTTATGCGGAAGAGCGCACGGTGTCTCCTGTACGTGTGCATAGCCCGGTGCGGGTTATTCCACCTCCCCGCACTGGCCGGGCTAGATTGAGCATTGAGCCAAGTGCCATGAAGCCGGCTCTACATATCTGGCCTCCAGTACGTCTCCTCGGGCCGGTGTACATGGCACCAACCTTACGCATGGTGTCCCCGGTTCGCCAACACAGCCCAGTGCGGGTTATTCCACCTCCCCGCACTGGACGGGCTACGGGGAGCATTCAACCAGGTAAGGTTGGGCAGGCTCGGTGCTCAAGGGAGCCAGTACGCCTGCACGGTCCGGTATATCCGGCGCCACCTTCCCGCCCCAGCCCAGTACCTCCAGTTCCAGCACCCTGCACTCGCCTTATGGTGCGTGGCCCCAGCCCAGTACCACCAGTGCCTACACCACGCACCAGGCTTCCAGTGCGTCTCCAGAGGCCTGTTCCTCCTCCACGCACTCTCCCTATGGTGCGTGTCTCCAGCCCAGTACCTCCAGTTCCGGCACCACGCACCAGGCCTATAGTGCGCCTCGAGAGTCCAGTGTGCCCTGTTCCTGTTCCCCGCACTAGCCTTGAGGTGCGTGTCTCCAGTCCGGCACCACCAGTTCCGGCACCACGCACCAGGCCTACTGTGCGCCTCAGCAGGTCAGAGTCGGCCGTCTGCCTAACGCCGCCTGCACTGCTCGTCTGCCCAGCACCGTCTGTACTGCCTGCCTGCTCAACGCCGCCTGCACTGCTCGTCTGCCCAGCGCCGTCTGAGCTGCCTGCACTGCTCGTCTGCCCAGCGCCGTCTGAGCTGCCTGCCTGCCCAGCACCATCTGAGCCATCCGTCTGCCCAGCGCCATCTGAGCCATCCGTCTGCCCAACGCCATCTGAGCCATCCGTCTGCCCAGCGCCATCTGAGCCATCCGTCTGCCCAGCGCCATCTGAGCCATCCGTCTGCCCAGCGTCATCTGAGCCATCCGTCTGCCACGAGCCTTCAGAGCCGCCCGTCTGTCCCGAGCCATTAGAGCAGTCCGTCAGTCAGGAGCCGCTAGAGCCGCCAGCCAGTCAGGAGCCGCCAGAGCCGCCAGCCAGTCAGGAGCCGCCAGAGCCGCCAGCCAGTCAGGTGCCGCCAGAGCCGCCAGCCAGTCAGGTGCCGCCAGAGCCGCCAGCCAGTCAGGAGCCGCCAGAGCCGCCAGCCAGTCAGGAGCCGCCAGAGCCGCCAGCCAGTCAGGAGCCGCCAGAGCCGCCAGCCAGTCAGGAGCCGCCAGAGCCGCCAGCCAGTCAGGAGCCGCCAGAGCCGCCAGCCAGTCAGGAGCTGCCAGAGCCGCCAGCCAGTCATGAGCTGCCCTCCAGTCATGAGCTGCCTTCCAGTCATGAGCTGCCTTCCAGTCATGAGCTGCCTTCCAGTCATGAGCTGCCTTCCAGTCATGAGCTGCCCTACAGTCATGAGCTGCCCTACAGTCATGAGCTGCCCTACAGTCATTGAGCTGCCCTCCAGTCGTGAGCTGCCCTCCAGTCGTGAGCTGCCCTCCAGTCGTGAGCTGCCTTCCAGTCGTGAGCTGCCTTCCAGTCGTGAGCTGCCCTCCAGTCATGAGCTGCCCTACAGTCATGAGCTGCTCTACAGTCATGAGCTGCTCTACAGTCATGAGCTGCCCTACAGTCCGGAGCTGCCACTCAGTCCGGAGCTGCCACTCAGTCCGGAGCTGCCACTCAGTCCGGAGCTGCCACTCAGTCCGGAGCTGCCATTCAGTCCGGAGCTGCCATTCAGTCCGGAGCTGCCTCTCTGTCCGGAGTTGCCCCTCTGTCCTGAGCTACCTCTCTGTCCTGAGCTACCTCTCTGTCCTGAGCTACCTCTCTGTCCTGAGCTACCTCTCTGTCCTGAGCTACCTCTCTGTCCTGAGCTACCTCTCTGTCCTGAGCTACCTCTCTGTCCTGAGCTACCTCTCTGTCCTGAGCTACCTCTCTGACCTGAGCTACCTCTCTGTCCTGAGCTACCTCTCTGTCCTGAGCTACCTCCTAAATCATGTGGGGGCCTTGGGGAGGATTCTTAGGCCAAGGTCGTGGGCGAGGGTCGCCACTCAAAGGACGCTAAGGAGGGGGACAAAGACAGTGGTGTCCTCGTCCTGCGCCGGAGCCGCCACCGCGGACAGATGCCCCCCCAGACCCTCCTCTTGAGTTTTAGGGGTGCGTTCGGAGTCCGCACCTCAGGAGGGGGGTACTGTAACGTCCTGACCAGAGTTCTTATGTGTTTTGCTTGTTTAGTGTTGGTCAGGACATGAGCTGGGTGGGAATTCTATGTTGTGTGTCTAGTTAGTCTGTTTCTGTGTCCAGCCTAATATGGTTCTCAATCAGAGACAGCTGTCAATCGTTGTCCCTGATTGAGAATCATATATAGGTGGCTTGTTTTGTGTTGGGGATTGTGGGTGGTTGTTTCCTGTCTCTGTGTTTGTATTCTGCACCAGATAGGACTGTTTCGGTTTGCCACATTTTGTTATTTTGTTCGTTGTAAGTGTTCACTGTTTTTGTTTAATTAAACATGTTGAGCACTGGCTACACTGCGTGTTGGTCCGATCCCTGTTTCACCCTCTCTTATAGTGAAGAGAGGGAAGGCTGCCGTTACAATTGTGTGTT
The DNA here is from genome assembly GCF_016432855.1 of Salvelinus namaycush. Taxonomy (NCBI): domain Eukaryota; kingdom Metazoa; phylum Chordata; class Actinopteri; order Salmoniformes; family Salmonidae; genus Salvelinus; species Salvelinus namaycush. The sequence continues at coordinate 27,622,927 of NC_052325.1, read as the reverse complement.
CTCATAAATTCTGGATAACAAGTTTCTCTTCCCTCAATATTTTAAGTTCAGCCATTTCTTTACCTTTCTTCGTGGCTGTTTGTCAAATTTATGCTGCAGTAGTTTATGTGTTGGGGAGCTAGGGTCAGTCTGTTATATCTGGAGTATTTCTCCTGTCTTATCCGGTGTCCTGTGTCCTGTATGCTCTCTCTTCCTCTCGGAGGACCTGAGCCCTAGGACCATGCCTCAGGACTACCTTGCATGATGACTCCTTGCTGTCGCCAGTCCACCTGGCCGTGCTGCTGCTCCAGTTTCAACTGTTCTGCCTGCGGCTATGGAACACTGACCTGTTCACCTGACATGCTACCTGTCCCAGACCTGCTGTTTTCAACTCTCTAGAGACAGCAGGAGCGGTAGAGATACTCTCAATGATCGGCTATGAAAAGCCAACTGACATTTACTCCTGAGGTGCTGACTTGTTGCACCCTCGACAACTAGTGTGATTATTATTATTTGACCATGCTGGTCATTTATGAACATTTGAACATCTTGGCGTGCCTTATGCACTCAGAAAGGCAGTAGACAAACAGCTTACAGAGCTATAAAAACACGGCATGATCACACCCATAGAATAGTGAATGGGCAGCACCTATAGTTTGCGTTCCAAAAACAAACGGGGGTGTCAGAATATGTCATGATTACAAGGTGTCTGTAAATGCATGGGTGGATGTGGACCAGTACCCCTTACCAAACACCCAGGACTTGTTTGCTACTCTAGCCGGGAGTAAACAGTTCACAAAGTTAGACCTTACACAGGCCTACCAGCAAGGGAAGGTAGATCAAGAGTCAAAGCATTTCCTGACTATAAACACGCTGAAGGGTTTATGCCAGATGAATAGACTGCCTTATGGAGTATCAAGTGCTCTGGCTATATTCCAACGTAATATGGACCAGGGTTTACCTGGGGTTGTGTACTTTCTGGATGACATTCTTATCACAGGGAAATCGGCAGAGCACCACTTACAGAACGTAGAAGCAGTGTTACAGAGGCTGCAAGAGCGTGGGTTAAGAGTAAACAGGGACAAGTGTGCATTTTTTCAGTCTAGTGTCACTTACTTAGGTCACGAAAGGGGCTACATCCAGTGCAGGACAAGATTGAAGCCATAGCAAAGGCTCCAGTGCCAACTAACGTGACAGAGCTCAGAGCATATCTGGCTTTACTTACCTACTATGGTAAGTTAATGGAGAATCTCTCTACTGTCCCAAAAGAGAGTTCTTACAGAAAGATAGACATTGGGTGTGGTCAAAACAGTTTCAGCAGGCATCTGAAACAACGAATACACAGCTGTCTTCCTCCTCAGTGTTAGTGCACTATGATCCACACATGGCTTGTGATGCCTCACCGTATGGGGTGGGTGCTGTCATCTCACACACAATGCCTGACGGTAGTGAGAGGCATATTGCATACTCACTAAGACAGAGGTGAAGTATTCCCAAATAGAGAATGAGGCCCTATGGATCATATTTGGGGTAATGACTACCTATATGGTCGTAAGTTTACATTTCTGACAGACCATCAGCCTCTTGTGAAAATACTAGGACCAAAAACAGGAGTTCCAGCTCTAGCAGCAGCCAGAATCCAGAGGTATTATGGACTAATACTAGCTGCATATCAGTATGACATACAATACAAGTCCTCTCAGCAGCATACTAATGCAGATGGGTTATCCCGGCTTCCCATGGGGGGGGGGGGGGGGGCAGAGAGCAATCCAAACTAAAGCCTTATTGGGTGAGAAGGGATGAGCACACTGTAGAAAGTGATTGTGTGTTATGGGGTATGAAAGCGGTGGTGAAGGCTACTCTACAGCGGGACCTGCTGAAGGAGCTACATGAATACCACTGGGGCATGGTCAAAATTAAAGCTCTTGCAAGGAGCCACTTTTGGTGGCCCAGGTTAGACTCAGACATATAAGACATGGTAAGGAGATGCCAGGTGTGTCAGTCTAATGCTGAACCTTGTACCAGTGCATCATTAGAAATGGCCTGAGAGGCCCTGCTCAAAAGGGAAAGCACCAGTTCTTAGTAGTCACGGATGCATACTCACGCTGGCCAGAAGTAAAGTGTATGAGTAATACTTCAGCTACAGCCACGGTAGAGACACTCCAGGGAATGTTCTCAGCCTACGGGTTAGTTGAGGAGTGTGTTTCAAACAATGGGTCGCAACTGGTGTCAAAAGAGATGGAGACATTCTTCCAGTTGAATGGGGTGAAACACATGAAGTCGGTTCCATATCATGCAGCTTAAAATGGCGCAGCAGAGTGACTTATAAAGAATCTACAACAGGCTCTAGAGAAGGACAAGTCATCAGGACTGTCTGTACAGCATAGTGTGGACAACTTTCTGTTGGCCAACAGGAATACGCCACATGCTACAACTGGAAAAACTCCTGCAGAGTTGTTCCTAAAAAGACAGGTTAGAACAAGTTTATCACTGGTTAAACACAGTTTTCAGCTGACATGCAGTCTAAGATACAGGACAAGGGGGTGGGCAAGCGTCTTCGTTTCTTTTCAGTCGTGAACTAACAGTGCTTGCCCGAGATGACCGGGGAGGAGAGTGAGAGAAATGGGTACCCGGGGTTGTGAAAAGGGTTCTTGGTCCTGGAACCTACTGGGCGCAGACTGAGGGAAAATTGTGTAAGAAGCATGTGGCTCAAATGATGATGCAACACAATGAAAGAGAAGACCTGAATGTGTCAGAGTGGAACATTTCTGATTGGGACTTGGACACTACGACTGTGACGGACACGCATACAGAGACACAGATTGTGCCAGGCTGTGAGCCTGAGGGTCCAGAGCGTCATGAGAGGCCAAAAATAGTCAGAAAGCCTCCGGACCGATTGGATCTGTAAACAGGTTGAATATGTGTTGATACGTGAAACTCTTTTGGAAAACCAAAAAAGGATGTTTTCAGAGGAAGTGAGAATTTCCATGGAGGAGTGTGGTGTATTGAGAAATATGTTACGTGCTAATGAGTTTAGATTTAAAATGGTTGCACATAGCCAATGGGATTTGTATGCAGAGGTTGAGTTATTTGAATTAACAAATGACAATGGGGTTTCCTTTCTTGCATTGAACTGATTGGATTACAAGATGCAAGGGCGGTTAAAGTTCAATGATGTATTGGGGAGTTGGGCTGAAGACACTATACAGAGTAGTAGACTGGAATGTGTTAAGATGGTGCTGGCTAAAGCTAAAACTGGCGAGTGTAGAGAGTATAGAGATATTGTTATCCACGTCGGCACCAACGATGTTAGGATGAAACAGTCAGAGGTCACCAAGCGCAACATAGCTTCAGCGTGTAAATCAGCTAGAAAGATGTGTCGGCATCGAGTAATTGTCTCTGGCCCCCTCCCAGTTAGGGGGAGTGATGAGCTCTACAGCAGAGTCTCACAACTCAATCGCTGGTTGAAAACTGTTTTCTGCCCCTCCCAAAAGATAGAATTTGTAGATAATTGGCCCTCTTTCTGGGACTCACCCACAAACAGGACCAAGCCTGACCTGCTGAGGAGTGACGGACTCCATCCTAGCTGGAAGGGTGCTCTCATCTTATCTACCAACATAGACAGGGCTCTAACTCCTCTAGCTCCACAATGAAATAGGGTGCAGGCCAGGCAGCAGGCTGTTAGCCAACCTGCCAGCTTAGTGGAGTCTGCCACTAGCATAGTCAGCTATCCCCATTGAGACTGTGTCTGTGCCTCGACCTAGGTTGGGCAAAACTAAACATGGCGGTGTTCGCCTTAGCAATCTCACTAGGATAAAGACCTCCTCCATTCCTGCCATTATTGAAAGAGATCGTGATACCTCACATCTCAAAATAGGGCTACTTAATGTTAGATCCCTCACTTCAAAGGCAGTTATAGTCAATGAACTAATCACTGATCATAATCTTGATGTGATTGGCCTGACTGAAACATGGCTTAAGCCTGATGAATTTACTGTGTTAAATGAGGCCTCACCTCCTGGTTACACTAGTGACCATATCCCCTGTGCATCCCGCAAAGGCAGAGGTGTTGCTAACATTTACGATAGCAAAATGACGTTTTCGTCTTTTGAGCTTCTAGTCATGAAATCTATGCAGCCTACTCAATCACTTTTTATAGCTACTGTTTACAGGCCTCCTGGGCCATATACAGTGTTCCTCACTGAGTTCCCTGAATTTCTATCGGACCTTGTAGTCACAGCAGATAATATTCTAATTTTTGGTGATTTTAATATTCACATGGAAAAGTCCACAGACCCACTCCAAAAGGCTTTCGGAGCCATCATAGACTCAGTGGGTTTTGTCCAACGTATCTCTGGACCTACTCACTGCCACAGTCATACTCTGGACCTAGTTTTGTCACATGGAATACATGTTGTAGATCTTAATGTTTTTCCTCATAATCCTGGACTATCGGACCACCATTTTATTACATTTTATTTTATAATCTGCTCAGACCCCAACCAAGGAGCATCAAAAGTCGTGCTATAAATTCTCAGACAACACAAAGATTCCTTGATGCCCTTCCAGACTCCCTCTGCCTACCCAAGGACGTCAGAGGACAAAAATCAGTTAACCACCTAACTGAGGAACTCAATTTAACCTTGCGCAATACCCTAGATGCAGTTGCACCCCTAAAAACTAAAAACATTTGTCATAAGAAACTAGCTCCCTGGTATACAGAAAATACCCGAGCTCTGAAGCAAGCTTCCAGAAAATTGGAACGGAAATGGCGCCACACCAAACTGGAAGTCTTCCGACTAGCTTGGAAAGACAGTATCGTGCAGTATCGAAGAGCCCTCACTGCTGCTCGATCATCCTATTTTTCCAACTTAATTGAGGAAAATAAGAACAATCCAAAATGTATTTTTGATACTGTCGCAAAGCTAACTAAAAAGCAGCATTCCCCAAGTGAGGATGGCTTTCACTTCAGCAGTAATAAATTCATGAACTTTTTTGAGGAAAAGATCATGATCATTAGAAAGCATGTGGACATATGGACTTCTCTTTAAATCTGTGTATTCCTCCAAAGCTCAGCTGTCCTGAGTCTGTACAACTCTGCCAGGACCTAGGATCAAGAGAGACACTTAAGTGTTTTAGTACTATATCTCTTGACACAATGATGAAAATAATCATGGCCTCTAAACCTTCAAGCTGCATACTGGACCCTATTCCAACTAAACTACTGAAAGAGCTGCTTCCTGTGCTTGGCCATCCTATGTTGAACATAATAAACGGCTCTCTATCCACTGGATGTGTACCAAACTCACTAGAAGTGGCAGAAATAAAGCCTCTCTTGAAAAAGCCAAACCTTGACCCAGAAAATATAAAAAACTATCGGCCTATATCGAATCTTCCATTCCTCTCAAAAAAAATTGAAAAAGCTGTTGCGCAGCAACACACTGCCTTCCTGAAGACAAACAATGTATACGAAATGCTTCAGTCTGGTTTTAGACCCCATCATAGCACTGAGACTGCACTTGTGAAGGTGGTAAATGACCTTTTAATGGTGTCAGACCGAGGCTCTGCATCTGTCCTCGTGCTCCTAGACCTTAGTGCTGCCTTTGATACCATCGATCACCACATTCTTTTGGAGAGATTGGAAACCCAAATTGGTCTACACGGACAAGTTCTGGCCTGGTTTAGATCTTATCTGTCGGAAAGATATCAGTTGTCTCTGTGAATGGTTTGTCCTCTGACAAATCAACTGTAAATTTCGGTGTTCCTCAAGGTTCCGTTTTAGGACCACTATTGTTTTCACTATATATTTTACCTCTTGGGGATGTCATTCGAAAACATAATGTTAACTTTCACTGCTATGCGGATGACACACAGCTGTACATTTCAATGAAACAATGCTCTACTTTCCGGCTACCCGGATAAAGCACTAAATAAACTTCAGTTAGTGCTAAATACGGCTGCTAGAATCCTGACTAGAACCAAAAAATTTGATCATATTACTCCAGCCTCCCTACACTGGCTTCCTGTTAAGGGAAGGGCTGATTTCAAGGTTTTACTGCTAACCTACAAAGCATTACATGGGCTTGCTCCTACCTATCTTTCCGATTTGGTCCTGCCGTACATACCTACACGTACGCTACGGTCACAAGACGCAGGCCTCCTAATTGTCCCTAGAATTTCTAAGCAAACAGCTGGAGGCAGGGCTTTCTCCTATAGATCTCCATTTTTATGGAATGGTCTGCCTACCCATGTGAGAGACGCAGACTCGGTCTCAACTTTTAAGTCTTTACTGAAGACTCATCTCTTCAGTGGGTCATATGATTGAGTGTAGTCTGGCCCAGGAGTGTGAAGATGAACGGAAAGTCTCTGGAGCAACGAACCGCCCTTGCTGTCTCTGCCTGGCCGGTTCCCCTCTCTCCACTGGGATTCTCTGCCTCTAACCCTATTACAGGGGCTGAGTCACTGGCTTACTGGTGCTCTTTCATGCCGTCCCTAGGAGGGGTGCGTCACTTGGGTGGGTTGAGTCACTGACGTGATCTTCCTGTCTGGGCATTGTCTCAGGATGGTAAGTTGGTGGTTGATGATATCCCTCTAGTGGTGTGGGGGCTGTGCTTTGGCAAAGTGGGTGGGGTTATATCCTTCCTGTTTGGCCCTGTCCGGGGGTATCATCGGATGGGGCCACAGTGTCTCCTGACCCCTCCTGTCTCAGCCTCCAGTATTTATGCTGCAGTAGTTTATGTGTCGGGGGGCTAGGGTCAGTTTGTTATATCTGGAGTACTTCTCCGGTGTCCTGTGTGAATTTAAGTATGCTCTCTCTAATTCTCTCTTTCTTTCTCTCTCTCGGAGGACCTGAGCCCTAGGACCATGCCTCAGGACTACCTGGCATGATGACTCCTTGCTGTCCCCAGTCCACCTGGCCGTGCTGCTGCTCCAGTTTCAACTGTTCTGCCTGCGGCTATGGAACCCTGACCTGTTCACCGGACGTGCTACCTGTCCCAGACCTGCTGTTTTCAACTCTCTAGAGACCGCAGGAGCGGTAGAGATACTCTTAATGATCGGCTATGAAAAGCCAACTGACATTTACTCCTGAGGTGCTGACTTGCTGCACCCTCGACAACTACTGTGATTACTATTATTTGACCATGCTGGTCATTTATGAACATTTTAACATCTTGGCCATGTTCTGTTATAATCTCCACCCGGCACAGCCAGAAGAGGACTGGCCACCCCTCATTGCCTGGTTCCTCTCTAGGTTTCTTCCTAGGTTTTGGCCTTTCTAGGGAGTTTTTCCTAGCCACCGTGCTTCTACACCTGCATTGCTTGCTGTTTGGGGTTTTAGGCTGGGTTTCTGTACAGCACTTTGAGATATCAGCTGATGTAAGAAGGGCTATATAAATACATTTGATTTGAACATAAAATAAATCTGTTCCGTTTATTATAAGCATGCTTCGGAGTCTTCCGTAAAAGAACCCAGCATCTTAGGATGCAACACCAGACTTTTATTTTGAAAATGAAACCGGAAGCTGCAAAGCAACTCTAACGTCTGGGCTAGAGTTGCTTGATTGACTAGCTAACTTCAACTAGCTACTGTTTGTCTACTGCCAAAAGTTTGTACATATAAAAAAAGATCTGTAACCGAGTAAATGGTGACGTAAAGTAAGAATCGAACGTGTGAATGTTCATTCAGAGTCGTAACATAGGGTTTGTACGTACTAATTTAACATTTACGTTATGTTTCACGCATGGCTTTTCTTACGATCCTAACAATTTACGTATGGATTTTCGTCCGATCAAAACGATACGTACGTTCAACCTTTTGGCAGCTATCTCACTCCATATGTGTGGAGTTGTGATGGCCTTACCTGGAGTAAAGGGAGGCTGGTGTTGGTAGGGGGTGTCTTTGCGCCTTGGTGTGTCTGCCAGTCGTGGCAGATCCCCTGATAGCTCATCTGCTAGGGTCAGTGTGTCTGTGTGGGACTGGGGCAGTCTGGTAGGAGGCAGGCTGTCTCTGTCCTCACCGTGGCCTCTACAGCAGTCTGTGGGCTCTCTGCCTGTGGAGGACACACACAGTACATTATAGAGGTTCAATGATCACAATTATAATGGTGTTCTTAATTTGTACGGAAATTGGTCTCCTACTCAGATCTTAACCTTTGCTCTCCTGACTGAGAAATGTGTGTTTTCTATTTCCTTTCAGATTTTTTCTGGGAACACAGAATGTTGTTTTTGTGTTTCCGTAATTGCATTAATTACCAGTATAATCTGTAGCCCTATGCCTTCCAGCCATGTACAAACCTGGACTGATTCAGCATGCAACTGAATTCAAGGCCATCCAGCCTGGGGTGTTTGGCCATGTTGGATATTTTCTAATCCACACACTAATTAACAAGCCAGGTTTGTGAAGAAAATATTTGTTGTAATATAAAATTGGACCATAAATAGGCTGCTGTGCTGAAATTAGTTGTGATCCTCTGTCCATATTGTCTGAATAACAACTATCTATTTGAGAGACATGCAGTAGGATGGTGTAGCTCTCTCTTTGCCCTGTCTATCACTGCAGCTAAAGTAGGATTGTGTAGCTTCCCTGGTCAGTCAATCAATATCTAATGTAGATTTACAGTGCTACCTCCTGTCTAAGTCAGCACCTGACTAGCTCTGTCACACACTTCAGTGGTCTCTGTGGAGGTATAATGCTGACTACAGACGTTTCATCAGTGTTTCCTACACTCACCAGAATAAAAGGGAGAGTATGAACTAATGGCACTTCCATCTCATCATGTTATGGCAGTTTGTGTGAACAAGGTTCTGTACTGTACCTTTCATGGTGGGTGGAGAGTAGACGCTGTGTTTCCTCTGAGCAGGAGATGACTCTGCACTCTGGACCTGGTGGTGTAGAGGGATGGCGGGAGGAGGTGTAGAGGAGGAATGGTGCGGGTGGAAAATAACAGCATGAGAACCAACAAGGCAGAGCCAGAGATCCCATTTCACTGATGCTATTTCAGGAATCACTGACAACTGCATCAGAAATGCCTCCTGAACCATAGACAACAGCTAGAGATTAGGTTTTTGCAATCTGGCTATTCTGTCCATATCCAAACATGCAACATTTAAATAAAAGTAGATTTTATGGGAAATTATATTTGTGACATCACATGAATTTGAAACAGAGCAGCCGGGTATGAGTGACAGTGTGTATAACCTACCTCTCCTTGATGTTTGTCATCTGTGGGAGAGAAAAGCAGACAGTTAGTGATGTGCTGACTCCAGGCTATCTGTGTGTTGAGGCTCTGCACACACACACACACACACACACACAGCGTGTGACATGGTTAATTATAGACTAAGACCCTGGGAGAGATGGAGAGAGATGGAGAGAGATAAGATGGTCACACACACACACACACACAGCGTGTGACATGTGACGTGGTTGATTATAGACTAAGACCCTGGGAGAGATGGAGAGAGATGGAGAGAGATGGAGACAGGTGGAGAGAGATGGAGAGAGATGAGACGGTCACCATGAGGCTGAGCGTTTATGGTTCAGTGTCCAGATCACTGCTGACCTCAGCCTCTAATGGCTGACTGGTGACTCATCCACTTTATTCCACTCCACCTCCATTGACATTTCTCTGAATTGAAATTGAGATCTCCAGCAAGCAGAGGGTGATTCATAGGGTGTCATTGAGACAGTTCTGATGATGGGTTTTATCGCCATGAGCATGACAGCTGGAGCTTAAAATCAATAACTAGCTAACCATTTTGTTGATTGAACAGCACTGGGCCATTGATAAAACCTTCTAGCCTTTGTTTGATGAGGAGAACACAAGGACAGTAAACATGTGAAACACACATGAGCACGTTTATAAATGAATTGGACTGCATCACAGACAAGCCTCTGTTGTATTCTGAAGGTCAACACAGTACAAGAGAACATAAACGGAAGAACAACATGTGAAACACATTAACATGACTCATTTGTTGAATGCATGGCAAGGGGCAACACACAAGCCCTGTATTGTACAGTATGTTGTCCTCTGAGGCCAACTCCATAGTTTTCACAGATTATATATCTGTTTGGGAGTGTTCAATTTAAGCCATAGGGCACTGCTTCTCAAATATTTTGAAACCACATCTGGTTTTCAAGGATACAATTCTGATTCAGGACACACAATAATCCAGGGACACAACACTACAGTAAGGTTCCGTATTAACCTTCCGAAGTGGCCTTTCTTCAAGAGACACAGTTCAGATGACATTCACAGGGAAATATCAGCAAGACAAAGAGCTGTTTGTAGCTGAAATAATGGCTGTGTGAATAGTGAAAAGGGTTCCACACACACCACCTACAGTATGCAGCTCACATACACAGACAGAGCTGAGCAAAACAAGTTTCACTCGACACAAGCAGACAAACTACAGCCACACTACATTACAGTACACCACCCAATACCATTCACAACACACAGACAGGGTAATGTAATTGTAAAAGGCCATATAGCATAAACAATTTATCAACTAAACAAAGAGCTTGACGAGACAACTAGGCTGGAGAAAACATTGACTACACCCATGGAGACGCAGGTGGAAAGAGGGATGGAGGGAGGGATAGAACCAGGCTCATGAAGGGAGCAGAACTGTCCCATTGGCAGCAGTTCAAATCAAATCAAATTGTATTAGTCACATGCGCCGAATACAACAGGTTTAGACCTTACAGTGAAATGCTTATTTACAGGCCCTTAATCAACGATGCAGTTTAAAAGAAATACGAATAAGAATAAGAAATAAAAGTAACAAGTAATTGAAGAGCAGCATTAAAATAACAATAGCGAGACTATATACAGGGGGTACTGGTACAGAGTCAATGTGCGTTGGCACCGTTTAGTTGAGGTAATATGTACATGTAGGTAGAGTTATTAAAGCGACTATGTATAGATGATAACAACAGAGAGTAGCAGCGGTGTAAAAGGGGGGGCAATGCAAATAGTCTGGGTAGCCATTTGATTGGGTGTTCAGGTGTCTTATGTCTTGGGTGTAGAAGCTGCTTAGAAGCCTCTTGGACCTAGACTTGGCGCTCCGCTACCGCTTGCCGTGTGGTAGCAGAGAGAACAGTCTATGACTTGGGTGGCTGGAGTCTTTGACAATTCTTAGGGCTTTCCTCTGACACAGCCTGGTATAAAGGTCCTGGATGGCAGGAAGCTTGGCCCGAGTGATGTACTGGGCCGTACGCACTACCCTCTGTAGTGCCTTGCGGTCGGAGGCCGAGCGGTTGCCATACCAGGCAGTGATGCAACCAGTCAGGATGCTCTCGATGGTGCAGCTGTAGAACCTTTTGAGGATCTGAGGACCATGCCAAATCTTTTCAGTCTCCTGAGGGGGAATAGGTTTTGTCGTGCCGTCTTCACGACTGTCTTGGTGTGCTTGGACCATGTTAGTTGGTGATGTGGACACCAAGGAATTTGAAGCTCTCAACCTACTCCACTACAGCCCTGTCGATGAGAATGGGGGAGTGCTCTGTCCTCTTTTTCCTGTAGTCCACAATCATCTCCAGTTACCTAAGTTTGCCATAAAACACAGACCTGGAACTGAGGAGGAAGAAATCCATGGATAAAAGACAACCTGGGTCTGTGATGCAACACACACACACATACCGATGCCATTCTGACAATGTAACACCTCTAAACTGGCTCCTGGATGCAGGGCCCGAGCCTGGCTTCTGTCAGACTATTTAATTGCCACCCAGTAGATTTGTGTTGATGGTTTGTCACTGAGACATGAGTGGCCCAAATGGCACTCTATTTCCTATGAAGTGCACTACTTTTGACCAGAGCCAATAGGGTCAACGGTAGTGCACTATATATGGCCCTCAAACTCAACTCTGGACCTCGAAGCCAGTTCCACTGCTATTTTAAATTGTTCTCCTCTAATCAGGGATTTAGATGGGACACAAGGTGGGTGCAATAAATTATCACTTAGAACAGAAAACCATCAGGCGCCGGACCTTGAAGGGTAAGAGTTGAATACTCCTGATATAGGGAATAGTGTTCCATTTGGGAAGCAGACAAGAACACCCCCTACTCTCTGCCAGGAACTCTCTATGAGAAAAATACAGGCCAGCACACCCTCCATCAACTAACAGTACCAACCTTTTCCCTTTCTCAGTACAATGGGATAGATACAACCTGTTTGTATACTGTACAGGCACGCACAGCTTTCTATCAGCTTTGAAGTGTAAAACATACACCAGTGTTTTATTACAGACAGCTCCTGTACTCTCTGTTACAGACACATCTCTAGTTTGGTCCTTATGGCCTCTTCTCACTGTCTCACTGTCATCCACAGCTGTGCCTGGGGGCTTTTGGCATAGGTCCTCCCAGTCTTACTCTATGGTGACCTTTACAAAAGTAGTGGGGAGGATCAGAGTGTGGACAAGGCAGCTTGTTTTGCTGTGACTGTGCTGCAGTGTATTTATTTTTTTATTTAACCTTTATTTAACCAGGAAGGGCTCATTGAGATTTAAAATCTCTTTTTCAAGAGCGTCCTGGCCAAGATAGGCAGCACCAAGTCATTACAAAAAATTACAGACAGACAACATGAAAAACTACAAGTAATCTAGTAAAAACCATTCATGAATTCACAAGAGTATAACAATATCAAAAACAGCAAATTAAAAACATTGACAGGTCAGGGAATCAGCCTCAAAATCCTTCATCAGTGATTTAAAAACACCAATCGGGACAAGTTCTTCCAGTTTAAAATTATTTTGTAAGGTGTTCCAAGACGATGGCGCAGAGTACATAAAAGACCTTTTACCAAATTCAGTTCGGACATTTGGAACAGTTAGCAGGATAAAGTCCAGTGAACGAAGAGAGTACCCACCACATTTCTGAACAATAAAAATGCCCAAATAAAAAGGTAGTAAACCCAAAATGGCTTTGTAAATAAAAGTATACCAGTGACTGAGCCTACGAGTGACTAGAGAAGGCCAGCCAACCCTGGTATACAAAGTGCAGTGGTGCGTAAGGGTTTTGCAGTTTAAAATAAATCTCAAAGTGCCATGGTAAAGAGTGTCAATTGATCTCAAACACTGAGCGGAAGCATTCATATATAAAATATCCCCATAGTCTAGTAAAGGCATAAATGTAGCTGATACTAGCCTCCTTCTGGCTTCAAAAGAAAAACAGGCCTTATTCCTAAAATAAAATCCCAATTTCAGCTTCAATTTTTTTGTAAGTTGTTGAATATGCAATTTAAAAGAGAGGCTGTCATCAATTAGAATTCCAAGATATTTGTATGAGGTTACAACCTCAATCTCCTTGTCCTGACAGGTAGTAACAGGTGAAAGGTTCAGAGGTCTATTTCTTGCATTAGAAAACACCATTAGTTTAGTTTTGTCAGTATTGAGGATAAGCTTCAATTGACACAAGGTATGTTGAACAGTATAAAAAGCAGTTTGCAAGTTCTGGAAAGCTTTTGTAAGAGATGAGGCACAGCAGTAAATAACAGTATCATCAGCATAAAAATGAAGTTGTGCATTTTGGACATTTCTGTCTAAATCATTTATATAAATAGTGAATAAGAGAGGACCAAGTACAGAGCCCTGGGGCACACCATTCAGGACAGACAATTTAACAGACATAAGCCCATCAAATTGAGTGCACTGAGTTCTATCAGACAGATAGTTAGCAAACCATGCAACTGCATGCTCCGAAAGACCTACACTCAACAATCTCTGCCTCAGTATAGCATGATCAACTGTATCAAAAGCCTTAGAGAGATCAATAAAAAGTGAGACACAGTGCTGTTTTTTGTCAAGGGCTTCAGTGATATCATTTAAAACCTTCATGGCTGCTGTAATTGTGCTATGCTTCTTCCTGAAGCCCGATTGGTACATTGATAAAATAGAGTTAGTAAATAAAAACTCTTTTAGCTGTTCACTTACAAGGGTTTCAAGTATTTTCACCAGGGGTGACAGCTTTGAGATTGGCCTATAATTATTTAAAAGAGTTGGATCTCCCCCTTTTAAAAGTGGTAGGACAAATGCTGATTTCCAGATCTTTGGAATTTCATTACATTCCAGGGTTAGATTGAACAGATATGTAAGTGGTTCAGCTATGAAATCAGCTGCCAGATTTAAAAAGCAGGGATCCAAAACATCAGGACCTGCAGGCTTTCTCTGATCTAAGGATTTCAGGGCTTTATGTACCACCTGCACTGAGAATGGCAGAAAGCTAAAAGTTTGACCAGCTCTCACTGGTTCATCCACACAGGGTTGTACAGAGACAGAGGACACTGGTTCATCCACACAGGGTTGTACAGAGACAGAGGGCACTGAATCAAACAGCCTACCAGATGATACAAAGTGCTCATTGAAACAATTCAGCATTTCAGTTTCCTTCAAAACACATGACGGTAATTCATTAACATTACTGTTACCAGACATAGACTTAATAGCATTCCAAAACTTTCTAGGGTCATTCAGGTTATCAGTGGTAACAGACATAAAATATTCAGACTTGGCCTTCCTGAGAAGAAAATAACACTTGTTTCTTAACTGCCTAAAAATAAGCCAATCAGCATCAGAACAAGATTTCCTTGCTTTAGCCCAGGCTAGATACAGTCTGAATAATACTAATACAAGACAGCTCAGAAGAAAACCATGGATTATCCCGCCCTTTAACCCTGAACCTGCGGAATGGTGCATGTTTGTTTACTATTTGGAAAAACCCATCATGAAAGAATTTCCAGGCAGTTTCCACATCAGGGATAAGCTCAATCTTGCTCCAGTCAAAATAAAACAAATCATGAAAGAAAGCCTGCTCATTAAAACACTTCAAATTTCCTTACGAATAAAACGTGGATTGTTC
>NC_052325.1:27477160-27607984 GCF_016432855.1 Salvelinus namaycush | reverse complement strand
CCAGTGTTCCTAATGGAGTTATAGATTAAAATACTCATGTTCCAGTGTTCCTAACGGAGGTGTAGATTACATTTCATGTTCCAGTGTTCCTAATGGAGGTGTAGATTACATCATGTCCAGTTTTCTAATGGAGGTGTAGATTATATGTCATGTTCCAGTGTTCCTAATGGAGGTGTAGATTACATCTCATGTTCCAGTGTTCCTAATGGAGGTGTAGATTACATCTCATGTTCCAGTGTTTCCTAACGGAGGTGTAGATTACATCTCATGGTCCAGTGTTTCCTAATGGAGGTG
This sequence comes from Salvelinus namaycush, assembly GCF_016432855.1. NCBI lineage: Eukaryota > Metazoa > Chordata > Actinopteri > Salmoniformes > Salmonidae > Salvelinus > Salvelinus namaycush. Next base: position 27,607,690 of record NC_052325.1, on the reverse strand, counting down.
TTAGATTACATCTCATGTTCCAGTGTTCCTAATGGAGGTGTAGATTACATCTCATGTTCCAGTGTTCCTAATGGAGGTGTAGATTACATCTCATGTTCCAGTGTTGCTAATGGAGGTATAGATTACATATCATGTTCCAGTGTTCCTAATGGAGGTGTAGATTACATCTCATGTTCCAGTGTTCCTAACGGAGGTGTAGATTACATCTCATGGTCCAGTGTTCCTAATGGAGGTGTAGATTACATCTCATGTTCCAGTGTTCCTAATGGAGGTGTATATTACATGTCATGTTCCAGTGTTCCTAATGGAGGTGTAGATTACATCTCATGTTCCAGTGTTCCTAACGGAGGTGTAGATTACATCTCATGGTCCAGTGTTCCTAATGGAGGTGTAGATTACATGTCATGTTCCAGTGTTCCTAATGGAGGTGTAGATTACATCTCATGTTCCAGTTTTCCTAATGGAGGTGTAGATTACATCTCATGGTCCAGTGTTCCTAATGGAGGTGTAGATTACATCTCATGTTCCAGTGTTCCTAATGGAGGTGTAGATTACATCTCATGTTCCAGTGTTCCTAACGGAGGTGTAGATTACATCTCATGGTCCAGTGTTCCTAATGGAGGTGTAGATTACATCTCATGTTCCAGTGTTCCTAATGGAGGTGTATATTACATGTCATGTTCCAGTGTTCCTAATGGAGGTGTAGATTACATCTCATGTTCCAGTGTTCCTAATGGAGGTGTAGATTACATATCATGTTCCAGTGTTCCTAATGGAGGTGTAGATTACATCTCATGCTCCAGTGTTCCTAATGGAGGTGTAGATTACATGTCATGTTCCAGTGTTCCTAATGGAGGTTTAGATTACATGTAATGTTCCAGTGTTCCTAATGGAGGTGTAGATTACATCTCATGTTCCAGTGTTCCTAATGGAGGTGTAGATTACATCTCATGTTCCAGTGTTCCTAATGGAGGTGTAGATTACATCTCATGTTCCAGTGTTCCTAATGGAAGTGTAGATTACATCTCATGTTCCAGTGTTCCTAATGGAGGTATAGATTACATCTCATGTTCCAGTGTTCCTAATTGAGGTGTAGATTACATCTCATGTTCCAGTGTTCCTAACGGAGGTGTAGATTACATCTCATGTTCCAGTGTTCCTAACGGAGGTGTAGATTACATCTCATGTTCCAGTGCTCCTAACGGAGGTGTAGATTACATCTCATGTTCCAGTGTTCCTAACGGAGGTGTAGATTACATCTCATGTTCCAGTGTTCCTATCGGAGGTGTAGATTACGTCTCATGTTCCAGTGCTCCTAACGGAGGTGTAGATTACATCTCATTTTCCAGTGTTCCTAACGGAGGTGTAGATTACATCTCATGTTCCAGTGTTCCTAATGGAGGTGAAGATTACATCTCATGTTCCAGTGTTCCTAATGGAGGTGTAGATTACATCTCATGTTCCAGTGTTCCTAATGGAGGTGTAGATTACATCTCATGTTCCAGTGTTCCTAATGGAGTTATAGATTACATCTCATGTTCCAGTGTTCCTAACGGAGGTGTAGATTACATTTCATGTTCCAGTGTTCCTAATGGAGGTGTATATTACATCTCATGTTCCAGTTTTCCTAATGGAGGTGTAGATTACATGTCATGTTCCAGTGTTCCTAATGGAGGTGTAGATTACATCTCATGTTCCAGTGTTCCTAATGGAGGTGTAGATTACATCTCATGTTCCAGTGTTCCTAACGGAGGTGTAGATTACATCTCATGGTCCAGTGTTCCTAATGGAGGTGTAGATTACATCTCATGTTCCAGTGTTCCTAATGGAGGTGTAGATTACATCTCATGTTCCAGTGTTCCTAATGGAGGTGTAGATTACATCTCATGTTCCAGTGTTGCTAATGGAGGTATAGATTACATCTCATGTTCCAGTGTTCCTAATGGAGGTATAGATTACATCTCATGTTCCAGTGTTCCTAATGGAGGTATAGATTACATCTCATGTTCCAGTGTTCCTAATGGAGGTGTAGATTACATCTCATGTTGGTCACCATAGCAGCACCTACCTGTAGCACGCGCTCCAGCAGGTATATCTCTCTGGTCACCCCCAAAACCAATTCTTCCTTTGGCCGCCTCTCCTTCCAGTTCTCTGCTGCCAATGACTGGAACGAACTACAAAAATCTCTGAAACTGGAAACACTTATCTCCCTCACTAGCTTTAAGCACCAGCTGTCAGAGCAGCTCATAGATTACTGCACCTGTACATAGCCCATCTATAATTTAGCCCAAACAACTACCTCTTTACCTACTGTATTTATTTATTTATTTTGCTCCTTTGCACCCCATTATTTCTATCTCTACTTTGCACTTTCTTCCACTGCAAACCAACCATTCCAGTGTTTTTTTTACTTGCTATATTGTATTTACTTCGCCACCATGGCCTTTTTTATATTTTTATTTATTTATATATATATTTTGTTTGCCTTCACCTCCCTTATCTCACCTCACTTGCTCACATTGTATATAGACTTATTTTTCACTGTATTATTGACTGTATGTTTGTTTTACTCCATGTGTAACTATGTGTTGTTGTATGTGTCGAACTGCTTTGCTTTATCTTGGCCAGGTCGCAATTGTAAATGAGAACGTGTTCTCAATTTGCCTACCTGGTTAAATAAAGGTGAAATAAATAAAAATAAAATAAAAATGTTCCAGTGTTCCTAATGGAGGTGTAGATTACATCTCATGTTCCAGTGTTCCTAATGGAGGTATAGATTACATCTCATGTTCCAGTGTTCCTAATGGAGGTGTAGATTACATGTCATGTTCCAGTGTTCCTAATGGAGGTGTAGATTACATCTCATGTTCCTAATGGAGGTGTAGATTACATGTCATGTTCCAGTGTTCCTAATGGAGGTGTAGATTACATCTCATGTTCCAGTGTTCCTAATGGAGGTGTAGATTACATCTCATGTTCCAGTGTTCCTAATGGAGGTGTAGATTACATCTCATATTCCAGTGTTCCTAATGGAGGTGTAGATTACATCTCATGTTCCAGTGTTCCTAATGGAGGTGTAGATTACATGTCATGTTCCAGTGTTCCTAATGGAGGTGTAGATTACATGTCATGTTCCAGTGTTCCTAATGGAGGTGTAGATTATATATCATGTTCCAGTGTTCCTAATGGAGGCATAGATTACATCTCATGTTCCAGTGTTCCTAACGGAGGTATAGATTACATCTCATGTTCCAGTGCTCCTAACGGAGGTGTAGATTACATGTCATGTTCCAGTGTTCCTAATGGAGGTGTAGATTACATCTCATGTTCCAGTGTTCCTAATGGAGGTATAGATTACATCTCATGTTCCAGTGTTCCTAATGGAGGTATAGATTACATCTCATGTTCCAGTGTTCCTAATGGAGGTGTAGATTACATCTCATGTTCCAGTGTTCCTAATGGAGGTGTAGATTACATCTCATGTTCCAGTGTTCCTAATGGAGGTGTAGATTACATGTCATGTTCCAGTGTTCCTAATGGAGGTGTAGATTACATCTCATGTTCCAGTGTTCCTAATGGAGGTGTAGATTACATCTCATGTTCCAGTGTTCCCTAATGGAGGTGTAGATTACATGTCATGTTCCAGTGTTCCTAATGGAGGTGTAGATTACATCTCATGTTCCAGTGTTCCTAATGGAGGTATAGATTACATCTCATGTTCCAGTGTTCCTAATGGAGGTATAGATTACATGTCATGTTCCAGTGTTCCTAATGGAGGTGTAGATTACATCTCATGTTCCAGTGTTCCTAATGGAGGTGTAGATTACATGTCATGTTCCAGTGTTCCTAATGGAGGTGTAGATTACATCTCATGTTCCAGTGTTCCTAATGGAGGTGTAGATTACATCTCATGTTCCAGTGTTCCTAATGGAGGTGTAGATTACATGTCATGTTCCAGTGTTCCTAATGGAGGTGTAGATTACATGTCATGTTCCAGTGTTCCTAATGGAGGTGTAGATTACATATCATGTTCCAGTGTTCCTAATGGAGGTGTAGATTACATGTCATGTTCCAGTGTTCCTAATGGAGGTGTAGATTACATATCATGTTCCAGTGTTCCTAATGGAGGTATAGATTACATCTCATGTTCCAGTGTTCCTAATGGAGGTATAGATTACATCTCATGTTCCAGTGTTCCTAACGGAGGTATAGATTACATCTCATGTTCCAGTGCTCCTAACGGAGATGTAGATTACATCTCATGTTCCAGTGTTCCTAATGGAGGTGTAGATTACATCTCATGTTCCAGTGTTCCTAATAGAGGTGTAGATTACATCTCATGTTTCAGTGTTCCTAATGGAGGTGTAGATTACATCTCATGTTCCAGTGTTCCTAATGGAGGTATAGATTACATCTCATGTTCCAGTGTTCCTAACGGAGGTGTAGATTACATCTCATGGTCCAGTGTTCCTAATGGAGGTGTAGATTACATAACATGTTCCAGTGTTCCCTAATGGAGGTGTAGATTACATGTCATGTTCCAGTGTTCCTAATGGAGCTGTAGATTACATCTCATGTTCCAGTGTTCCTAATGGAGGTATAGATTACATCTCATGTTCCAGTGTTCCTAACGGAGGTGTAGATTACATGTCATGTTCCAGTGTTCCTAATGGAGGTGTAGATTACATCTCATGTTCCTAATGGAGGTGTAGATTACATGTCATGTTCCAGTGTTCCTAATGGAGGTGTAGATTACATCTCATGTTCCAGTGTTCCTAATGGAGGTGTAGATTACATCTCATGTTCCAGTGTTCCTAATGGAGGTGTAGATTACATCTCATATTCCAGTGTTCCTAATGGAGGTGTAGATTACATCTCATGGTCCAGTGTTCCTAATGGAGGTGTAGATTACATCTCATGTTCCAGTGTTCCCTAATGGAGGTGTAGATTACATGTCATGTTCCAGTGTTCCTAATGGAGGTGTAGATTACATCTCATGTTCCAGTGTTCCTAATGGAGGTATAGATTACATCTCATGTTCCAGTGTTCCTAATGGAGGTATAGATTACATCTCATGTTCCAGTGTTCCTAATGGAGGTGTAGATTACATCTCATGTTCCAGTGTTCCTAATGGAGGTGTAGATTACATCTCATGTTCCAGTGTTCCTAATGGAGGTGTAGATTACATCTCATGTTCCAGTGTTCCTAATGGAGGTGTAGATTACATCTCATGTTCCAGTGTTCCTAATGGAGGTGTAGATTACATCTCATGTTCCAGTGTTCCCTAATGGAGGTGTAGATTACATGTCATGTTCCAGTGTTCCTAATGGAGGTGTAGATTACATCTCATGTTCCAGTGTTCCTAATGGAGGTATAGATTACATCTCATGTTCCAGTGTTCCTAATGGAGGTATAGATTACATCTCATGTTCTAGTGTTCCTAATGGAGGTGTAGATTACATCTCATGTTCCAGTGTTCCTAATGGAGGTGTAGATTACATGTCATGTTCCAGTGTCCCTAATGGAGGTGTAGATTACATCTCATGTTCCAGTGTTCCTAATGGAGGTGTAGATTACATCTCATGTTCCAGTGTTCCTAATGGAGGTGTAGATTACATCTCATGTTCCAGTGTTCCTAATGGAGGTGTAGATTACATGTCATGTTCCAGTGTTCCTAATGGAGGTGTAGATTACATGTCATGTTCCAGTGTTCCTAATGGAGGTGTAGATTACATATCATGTTCCAGTGTTCCTAATGGAGGTGTAGATTACATGTCATGTTCCAGTGTTCCTAATGGAGGTGTAGATTACATATCATGTTCCAGTGTTCCTAATGGAGGTATAGATTACATCTCATGTTCCAGTGTTCCTAATGGAGGTATAGATTACATCTCATGTTCCAGTGTTCCTAACGGAGGTATAGATTACATCTCATGTTCCAGTGCTCCTAACGGAGATGTAGATTACATCTCATGTTCCAGTGTTCCTAATGGAGGTGTAGATTACATCTCATGTTCCAGTGTTCCTAATAGAGGTGTAGATTACATCTCATGTTTCAGTGTTCCTAATGGAGGTGTAGATTACATCTCATGTTCCAGTGTTCCTAATGGAGGTATAGATTACATCTCATGTTCCAGTGTTCCTAACGGAGGTGTAGATTACATCTCATGGTCCAGTGTTCCTAATGGAGGTGTAGATTACATAACATGTTCCAGTGTTCCCTAATGGAGGTGTAGATTACATGTCATGTTCCAGTGTTCCTAATGGAGGTGTAGATTACATCTCATGTTCCAGTGTTCCTAATGGAGGTATAGATTACATCTCATGTTCCAGTGTTCCTAATGGAGGTATAGATTACATCTCATGTTCCAGTGTTCCTAATGGAGGTGTAGATTACATCTCATGTTCCAGTGTTCCTAATGGAGGTGTAGATTACATCTCATGTTCCAGTGTTCCTAATAGAGGTGTAGATTACATCTCACTTTCCAGTGTTCCTAATGGAGGTGTAGATTACATCTCATGTTCCAGTGTTCCTAATGGAGGTGTAGATTACATCTCATGTTCCAGTGTTCCTAATGGAGGTGTAGATTACATCTCATGTTCCAGTGTTCCTAATGGAGGTGTTGATTACATCTCATGTTCCAGTGTTCCTAATGGAGGTGTAGATTACATCTCATGTTCCAGTGTTCCTAATGGAGGTGGAGATTACATGTCACGTTCCAGTGTTCCTAATGGAGGTGTAGATTACATCTCATGTTCCAGTGTTCCTAATGGAGGTGTAGATTACATCTCATGTTCCAGTGTTCCTAATGGAGGTGTAGATTACATCTCATGTTCCAGTGTTCCTAATGGAGGTGTAGATTACATCTCATGTTCCAGTGTTCCTAACGGAGGTGTAGATTACATCTCATGTTCCAGTGTTCCTAATGGAGGTGTAGATTACATCTCATGTTCCAGTGTTCCTAATGGAAGTGTAGATTACATCTCATGTTCCAGTGTTCCTAATGGAGGTGTAGATTACATCTCATGTTCCAGTGTTCCTAATGGAGGTGTAGATTACATCTCATGTTCCAGTGTTCCTAATGGAAGTGTAGATTACATCTCATGTTCCAGTGTTCCTAACGGAGGTGTAGATTACATCTCATGTTCCAGTGTTCCTAATGGAGGTGTAGATTACATCTCATGTTCCAGTGTTCCTAATGGAAGTGTAGATTACATCTCACGTTCCAGTGTTCCTAATGGAGGTGTAGATTACATCTCATGTTCCAGTGTTCCTAATGGAGGTGTAGATTACATCTCATGTTCCAGTGTTCCTAATGGAGGTGTAGATTACATCTCATGTTCCAGTGTTCCTAATGGAGGTGTAGATTACATCTCATGTTCCAGTGTTCCTAATGGAGGTGTAGATTACATGTCACGTTCCAGTGTTCCTAATGGAGGTGTAGATTACATCTCATGTTCCAGTGTTCCTAATGGAGGTGTAGATTACATCTCATGTTCCAGTGTTCCTAATGGAGGTATAGATTACATCTCATGTTCCAGTGTTCCTAATGGAGGTGCAGATTACATCTCATGTTCCAGTGTTCCTAATGGAGGTGTAGATTACATATCATGTTCCAGTGTTCCTAATGGAGGTGTAGATTACATCTCATGTTCCAGTGTTCCTAATAGAGGTGTAGATTACATCTCATGTTCCAGTGTTCCTAATGGAGGTATAGATTACATCTCATGTTCCAGTGTTCCTAATGGAGGTGCAGATTACATCTCATGTTCCAGTGTTCCTAATGGAGGTGTAGATTACATCTCATGTTCCAGTGTTCCTAATGGAGGTATAGATTACATATCATGTTCCAGTGTTCCTAATGGAGGTGTAGATTACATCTCATGTTCCAGTGTTCCTAATGGAGGTATAGATTACATCTCATGTTCCAGTGTTCCTAATGGAGGTGTAGATTACATCTCATGTTCCAGTGTTCCTAATAGAGGTGTAGATTACATCTCATGTTCCAGTGTTCCTAATAGAGGTGTAGATTACATCTCATGTTCCAGTGTTCCTAATAGAGGTGTAGATTACATCTCATGTTCCAGTGTTCCTAATGGAGGTGTAGATTACATGTCATGTTCCAGTGTTCCTAATGGAGGTGTAGATTACATCTCATGTTCCAGTGTTCCTAATAGAGGTGTAGATTACATCTCATGTTCCAGTGTTCCTAATAGAGGTGTAGATTACATCTCATGTTCCAGTGTTCCTAATAGAGGTGTAGATTACATCTCATGTTCCAGTGTTCCTAATGGAGGTGTAGATTACATCTCATGTTCCAGTGTTCCTAATAGAGGTGTAGATTACATCTCATGTTCCAGTGTTCCTAATAGAGGTGTAGATTACATCTCATGTTCCAGTGTTCCTAATGGAGGTGTAGATTACATCTCATGTTCCAGTGTTCCAACATTTAAATAAGGCTGCATGTGATATGTCTTCATGTGACTCCGTGCAGCCAATGGCAATGTCTGCTTTAGGTATATTGCCAGGACCCACTTGTGGATTTGACAGCTCTAACACAGTTCCACCTACGACACTGTCAAAACAACCGCTATACGGATGTCGGCTAATACGGATCTGATTCAATAGAGCCCTAAATCTAGAATCATTAATTAAAACATTAACAAATTAACAAAGCGTCACCCAGACTATGTTTCGGTTAAAAGCTGAGGGATGGGCCTGGAGAAATGGAAGCACTCTCAAATTCATAGATAGAGCTATGGATGAAAGGACTGACCATCCATGATATAATAATTACAGTTGCAACCATGTTTTGAGGATGTACATTGTTTCTTTACATTTACATTGTTTATAAACATTATAGTAAAACAACCTTATATTTTGGTTCTGATGGAGTACGACAGTTGAACTAAACTCATGAGGCATTTATAAGTTACATTCTTCAAGAATCAATGGGTATATATCATTGATGTATCAACTAAGGATTCCAGTTTTACACCTAATCCATACAGATATCCATATTAGGACAGCTTCAGAGTCACGACTGATGCAAAGGGTGTCCTAATATGGGCACAGTCTTCATTTAGCTAGAGGTTGGCCAAACAAATTAGTGTAATCCCATCAGATCCAATAATTACTGTCTGCTCACATTAGGCTCTATGGCTTGGGCCGAGCAGGAAGGGAACAGAAGTGTTTCTTCCAGTGGGTAAGAAGCAACACAGCCCTGTTCATGTCCTCTTCATCTATCTACCCTGTGGGGATTCTGAGAATCACACCCTGCTGGGCCTAAGAATCCTATCCTGGTCTCAGATCAGTTTGTGTGGCTTGCCACAAGTTTATGCTGCTAATGCATGACAATGACCATAGAAGCTGGCAAGACAGCACAAACGGATCTTGGACCGGGCTATAATAATCCCTCTTGCCCTCCCTGGTGGATTGTTTGGCCTAGCTAGCAATACAGAAAGATCAAAGCCTGGTCCCAGATCAGTTTGTGTTATTATCTGTTTCTATTGGCAAGACCGCACAAACAGATCTTGCTGAGGTAAAGTCTGCAGAAACAGCTAAGGTCAGGGGATGGTGTAACTGACTCAGAGCTGTCTCAAACACTGAGTGATGAGAGATGAGACTGATCCATGAAGAATAGGACAGTGGTGGAGGGTCACAGAGAGAGCTAGGAGGAAGACACTGATGGCTTTAAAAGGTGTTTTGTGAAGATCTAAACTAGAGAGGATATGTGATGGATATATTGATTGTTCAATGTTCATCCCACTGTCAGCAAGACAGTGTTGCACTATAACAACAATTGGGATGTATAATTTTAGATAAGTCATTGAGATCAAAACTGTAGTGAACTGCTGTCCAATCATCAACAATGTAAACATATCCTGTATCCTCACTTGGAGTCAGTGGACAAATATTATAATCATATCCTTTACATTTCTACTAACCACCTTCAAAGTCCATTATGATCCGTCAGCCTAGCCTAATTAATATAAGAGACACTGTTGCGTTGCTCCTTAGCAGCGAGAGAGAGGGGGCATAAGAGAGGAGGGTTCATTTCATGTCAGTAAATTCAACTTCAGAGGCACTGCTGCTGTAATCTTTGGCAAATTTAACATTGCTTTTATTAGTTTTAAATAACAGCCTTAATGACTCGGAACACAATGCTTAACAGCTTATGATGAAAACATCTGATAGCTGCATTTGATGATACGATTTGCCGATAAATCACAGCATTCCATAAACATTATTTGATGTTCGAAAACAAGCCATTTGTCATTCACAGACCTGCCAACCTTAAATAATTTTTATGAGCACCACTTTAGAGCGGCGGCGGCCCCATGGACACCATGACCACACACGTGCGACACCCATACTGGTCAAATCATAAGCAAATGCCTAATACTGATGATGTTGGCAGAAAACTGCCTCAGTAGGCATGGTAGACTATAGACTGTTATGGGTACTTAGTAATTGGCTGCTCTTCAGTAGTTAACTAGAAATACTATTAAATGTACAATCAGGGATCTCCCTAGGATTTTCTGACAAGGCCGGTGGTGCTAATGTAGGCCTAAGGTTGGGTAGAGAGGAGATCCGGAGGGGGTCAGTCAACTTCCCCCTCAGGAAGTTGGAGCATTTAGCATTTTTTTGAAAAACCTGTAACTGCCAATTCCTGAAACCCAGAGACTTAAAATGAAATCAAACAATGTAGCCAACCAGGGTCGGTGCCAGAACGAATCAGCTGGACGGACATTTGATTTCCATAGGGGGGAACGTTTTTTTCACAGGACCTTCCCTGTGTGCACGCAGCAGCCTCTGCCATATAGACACATTGATACACCGTGGTCCATTGGCAGCTAAAGAAATGAGTGCATGGAACTCAGAGATAGCCTATAGGCCAATGCAGCAGTAGGCCTATAACTTCCTTTGTCAACTAAGTAAAATACATAGGCCTAAAGCCGACAAATAAAAACAGTAGAAAATATCCTGATGAAAATTCAGGTTCTTTCAATCGCATACATCTCTCTACTCCACCTGTCTGCCTCCCTTTCTATCTGTCTTTACTTGAGCTATTGCTAGTGAAGTGCAACATTGTATCAAATCAATCAACTGGGTCCGGCCTGAAGCTTTCGCTAGCGAACTTGCAACATCAACAGTCTAGAGTTTACAGCACCAGTGAACATGGGACAGACAGCTGTTTTTAGGAATGTCAGGTATTTTATGACGTTTCCACTGAATATATGGGATCCTCAGATAATAATATTATCATAAAATGTTGCTCTTTCGCACCAAGGCTTGGTGATTATGGTGATTATCGAGACCGGGAAAGTGCTGGAATTTTTTTTTAAATGAGGAACTATTATCATTCGCAATGGATGTTATAAAAACAGATTATGTTTACTTACTGTGTGAGGTGAAAAAAAATACTGAGAAGCTCAGCTTATTAATGGTGGATGTGGTGAGTTCAGATGATCAAAACTCAGACATTCCAAAATGGGCATTTTCCTACATTTTCTAGCAGCAGGCCAGGTACTTCTATGTGTACACAGGCGCGTGCGCTGCCTCGGGACAGAGAAACCAGACACATTGCTCACATGAAGCACTCCAAACAAAAGACAATGAAACAATTGACAAAACTTATAAATGATGGTTATGAAATAAACCAAAACTTGTTTCTCACAAATATAGCAGGTTGTAAACTCTTTAAACAACTTTTCACTCCAGGAAGGTGAATGGTAAATGACTGTAATTAATAAACTTTCAAAGATAATTCGTAAAAATAAAAATAACTTCACAGATCTTCATTGTAAAGGGTCGTTAAGACACTAGCAGCTTACCGACGGTAGGCAATTAAGGTCACAGTTATGAAAACTTAGGACACTAAAGAGGCCTTTCTACTGACTCTGAAAAACACCAAAAGAAAGATGCCCAGGGTCCCTGCTCATCTGCGTGAACGTGCTGATGTTGCCATGTCAATAAATTGCAATGTCCGTACTGTGAGATGCCTAAGACAGCGCTACAGGGAGACGGGACAGACAGCTGATCGTCCTCGCAGTGGAAGACCACGAGTAACTACACCTGCACAGGATTGGTACATCCAAACATTACACCTGCGGGTCAGGTACAGGATGGCAACAACAACAACAGCCCAAGATACACCAGGAACGCACAATCCCTCCATCAGTGCTCAGACTGTCCGCAATAGGCTGAGAGTGGCCGGACTGAGGGCTTGTAGGTCTGTTGTAAGGCAGGTCCTCACCAGACATCACCGGCAACAACGTCACCTATGGGCACAAACCCATCATCGCTGGACCAGACGACTGGCAAAAAGTGCTCTTCACTGACGAGTCGCGGTTTTGTCTCACCAGGGGTGATGGCTGGATTCGCGTTTATCGTCGAAGGAATGAGTGATACACTGAGGTCTGTAGTCTGGAGCGGGATCGATTTGGAGGTGGAGGGTCCGTCATGGTCTGAGGTAGTGTGTCACAGCATCATTGGACTGAGCTTGTTGTCATTGCAGGCAATCTCAACGCTGTGCGTTACAGGGAAGACATCCTCCTCCCTCATGTGGTACTCTTCCTGCAGGCTCATCCTGACATGACCCTCCAGCATGACAATGCCACCAGCCATACTGCTCGTTCTGTGCGTGATTTCCTGCAAGACAGGAATGTCAGTGTTCTACCATGGCCAGCAAAGAGTGTGGATCTGAATCCCATTGAGCACGTCTGGAACCTGTTGGATTGGAGGGTGAGGGCTAGGGCCATTCCCCCCAGAAATGTCCGGGAACTTGCAGGTGCCTTGGTGGAAGAGTGGGGTAACATCTCACAGCAAGAACTGGCAAATCTGGTGCAGTCCTTGAGGAGGCGATGCACTGCAGTACTTAATGCAGCTGGTGGCCACACCAGATACTGACTGTTCATTTTGATTTTTACCCCCTCCCCCTTTGTTCAAGGACACATTATTCCATTTCTGTTAGTCACATGTCTGTGGAACTTGTTCAGTTTATGTCTCAGTTGTTGAATCTTATGTTCATACAAATATTTACACATGTTAAGGTTGCTGAAAATAAACGCAGTTGACAGTGAGAGGACATTTCTTTTTTTGCTGAGTTTACATGCATTAACATACACTACCGTTCAAAAGTTTGAGATCACTTAGGAATGTCCTTGTTTTTGAAAGAAAAGCACATTTTTTGTCTATTAAAGTAATGCTTTTCTGTGGTTATGTCATGGTTGATTTTATGATTTGAATGATTTTATTTAGACAGGAGTAATTATATTATTTTGGCAAACATCAATTTACTTTAGGGGAAGCCATCATCATAACAGTTAGGGCTGGGCTGTATACCATATTTTACGACGCACCGGTATTGATCCGCGGACCGGTTTGGGTTTTTACTTTTCCTTCTATAGTAATAAGTAATCTCCTGCCACTCTCTCTCTCTTTCTTTCTCTCTCTCCATGTCGCTTTCCACACAGACCTAGACGTCCACCTGTCACTCAAGGAGCACATTTGTTGTTGCTTGACCACGAGACACTTGCATTTAGTCTGCATGGTCAATGAAGCACAAGCAACAATGTTGAGGACAACGATGCTGTTTTTACTTTGCTTCTTAATATAAATCCACTAGCGTTCAATAATTACACTTCATTTGTTTCTTACATCTGCAAATGGCTAGTTTGTCTTTTCTTAGCAAGTTGGGCCTGTCATGACGTTGGCAGTGGGGGTAGGTTTATGACAGTCATAAATACCTCTTTCCCCCTTTTTCTCTCTCCCTACTATAACTGATGTGACATAAGGAAACCCATGGGTTAACATAGAGATTCTGGGTAACATCAGAAGTTGGGGGAAATGAACTATATTCTGGTAATTCGACCAACTGAACATATGCGGGGGTACTTAAGGTATATTATGTCAGTTCGGTTGCCCTCTGACACATTCTCATCAATGATAGAATGACATAAACTCTACTGTGGAAAGTCTAAACGTCAGAGGTATCGGATTCACATGGAATTGTTGTTTAATTCAAATGTTTGAATATGACATTATTTGTGAAGAGGTGAAATGTAATTTTAGCTTCCAAATGAGAGATCTGTGCTTTCATAAGTTTCCTCTGCTCACAGTGGTCCACCCCTGTGAAGAGGCATGGGTTATAAACTTTTCAGACACACCCCTCTCCCTCCACTATAAAAGCCAAGAACAAGAATATAACTTCCTGTTCCGGGTACGCTAGGATGACGATCCAGGGTCAGAATGGTTCAGATAATCACTATAGATGAAGCCAACATCAGCATGGACTTTGATTGTGAATGGTATGAACTTTGAACTCGTATTCACTACAGAAGTGATATCTCCTAGCCTTTGAGTTAGCAACAGCTAAACGCAGGTTCGGAAGGACAGTCCAAGTATCCCGTCTAATACACACAACGTATCCCGTGACTACCAGAGACATTCTTCAAAGGACAGAGGACTCGGGTTGGCGACACGGGCCATCTACCACCAACCTACTGAAGCGCAGCTCAGAGTAAATATGTATTGCATTTTCCTCTTCAAATGGGCGGTAATTTAGAATGCATAAGATACTGTATTTACGATAGTACAGCTCGCCTATGTTCAAGTCTCCCGCTCTTTCACTAGGACTCAGCCCCCCCTTTCCTTTGTGTAACAAGCTGTCATATCTATTCCGCCCGCTAGGGACGTTTTTCTGTGTGACGTAATTTGTGATCAAGTTATGAGTTAATTGTATATGTGTGATTCTGTGTGATTAGTTAGGTATTTAGTAAATAAATAATTAAACCCAATTTTGTATTGCTGATTCAACTTGTTAGCCAGGATTCTTGCAGATAACCAAGGACTTACAACTTTCAGATGAGACTGAATAAAATGACGATTAATGTCACTGTTATGGATGTAAAATCTTACTAAATCTTTAAGAGTTTATTCGAAAGATAACAGCTCTATAAATATTCTTTCGTGGTGTCCCTCTCTAGTTAATTCATATTTACATGATTAGTTCAATCAGGTAATATTAATTACGGAGAAATTATTTTATAGAATAGCATGTCATAGCAATTAATCTGGCATAGTCAAAGACACGACATATTGGTGCCCCCTGCGTGGAGTCTAAGATAGAATGAGGTTTTCATTTTGATTAAGCCTGTATAAAATTGAAAAGCAGATTACATAATATACCACGTTTATTATACACATTTTTGGAGTGATAGACAGGCATTGTTGTGTGTGCGCGGAGGTTCCCCGCGCTGTTCTCTGACGTAGTCAGTGGATAACGTAAGCGAATACATTTCTTGTATGAGGCTGAGAAAGCTAATTATAGAAATCTGAGAAATAGTGCGTTTGGCCAAACGCAGGGCTATTTCTGCCTGGCGCGTTTCATACGCTGGTAGGGCAGGTCATTATTAATTTCTCGAGCGAGGACAAAGAGCCAGCCGATTGAAATTCAGGAGATATAGCGCGACCAGCGATAATTATCTCTCTCTCTCGCGATTCAACGCGAGGAGACCACGGTGCATTTCGTGTTTACCGCGTGTTCCGGTTAAAACATCGTCAAAAAACGCCGAAAAGGGTTTGAACATAATACGTTATTAGTAAAACCTTTTCCCTACCAAGGGAATCCTACGTGCTACATTTTCAGGCACAAAGGAGGGTTAGCTGGCACGAGGTGCTAAAGCTAACAAGAAAAAAAAAGCAATTTATTGTTTTTCTGGTGCCACGCTGAAATTCCTCCGCCTCGCGGAACGGAAGTCCCGCACCGGGTAGTTCCGCTTTATTACAGTGTGTGAAGTCAGTGACCGCTGAAGTGTGCCCAGTATATTCGTTCATGAAGAATTATCCAGGTCACACTCAAGTCATTACTTATGATATCCAGACGAATATCAATGTCTTATCCAATTGAACTAATAAGTGTAAATCTGGCTATTTACATTCCGAAATAGATATTTTAAATAATATCCAAATTGTTGAGTTCTCTAAATAAGACATTGCAAACTTTTTCCAAACTAACCTAGATTAAGCACTTCTCAGGTTAATTAAAGTTTAATTCACAAATTGCCTATACAGGTTTGATTTATCATTAAATTGATCAATCAGTAAACTTTGGGTTTTTCAAAACCCATTCAGTAATCCAGTATTGACAGAAGCCCCGCCCCAGCGGGAATCCCATGTGGTTTCGGCCTTAGGGAGAAGTGCCACAGTGTTGAATGTGCCCAACATTTGGTCTACTGTTTTACACTTATGATATCCAATCAACAGAGATTTTATGGATTATCGTCTCATTCAATTTAATAAGTTAAATTGTTGAACATAATTTAATGTTCTTCCAATCAAATGAGACACTTTTAAACGTATCATATTAACCTAGATGAAGCCACATCTCATGTTAATTAAAGTTTAATACCCAGATAGCCTACACAGGTAGGATTAATCATTGGCATTGATTAATTTATTTAATTTGCTTTTGCAAATTCATTCACGTCCAACTTCCACATTACTGGTACAGTACTGGTAGTTCGTCAACATCTATAAATAGATTCAACTTGTCTTTGCAGCTTCCAATGAAGTCCAAACCCAAACTTTGAATAAATTTAGGGAACATTTTTCCTCTAACTTTTTCTAATAATGTGCAAGCTATCAAAGGAGGTGATCACCACTCCTCCGCTAAGTAGTGAACCTCCACCCATAAAAGGATTGATCTCTGACCTCAGCAGCGATACCAACCCTAATTATGCCATCAGTGAAAAAACAGCCGAAATTGCGAACGCTCTCCAAAATCAACCATCAAACACAGGCTTTGTGACGGTTCTCCCCACTTTTGCACTAATGTATCGCCATAAGAATGTGGCATCGGTTCAATACCACCGTGCACAGCTGAAGCACGTGCCAGTCATGGCTAGCATTGGGGTACAGGCGGAGAGAACTGAGCCACTATTGACAAAAGCAGGAAATGAAAACATTCTGCTAGTCGAGGAACTGCGTTTGAAATCTGAACAATTGAAAGTAATTGCAAATACTTATGACGATGAACGAGCACAAACTCTTCAACACAATCGTTGTCTCCAGGAACAACTCGATTTAGCCAAAACTAAATACGAGGTGGTCCACTCCAAACTAGATAAATCTGTTGAGTTATCTACAAATAGGAGCGCGCAATTTGATAACATGCAGGCAGTTTTATTGAACGTTACTCAGAGTAACACGGTTCTACTCAAAATTCTGCAGACCAAAGACGATCAGTTTATGAACACAATGACGAAGTTGGATGACAAATCAGCAGAACTCATTGAAGTCGCTGAACAAATGAATGATGAGAGAACTCGGGTGATGAAGATGGAAATCTTGATTTCTAAGCAAGAGGAAGAAATCTCATCACTGAATCTCTCGCTCCGTACTCAAGACCTCTATTTGCAAACCATGACAGATAAGTTTGAGACCGAAAGGAGCAAGCGCGACACTCACGTGTCCAAAATCAGTACTCTAAGCGCTCAAGTGGACTCTGCAATGCAGCAGAATACCACCCTTAGGTACCATCTGGAGGAAGTCCAGAAGGGTCACGCTCTACAGCGTGACTATCCATCCAAGCAACCGGAGCCCGGTACTCAAAGGAGTGAAGACGATAGGTTTCAGACATTGCCTCCGTCAGGTGTCCCCCAGTCTTCTCCGTTTGGCCATTCGGCACTGAGTAATATGGAGCCTCTTGGCCAACAAAGCCAAAGCTTGGCTTCTCCTCTTGACCTTTTGGCCCCACTTTCCCCACAGGATAAAGCCCACCCTCTCCGCCCGCTTGACGCGGAATACCTTGACAAACTCGTCAAGTATTTCCCCACCTTTGACCCCGTTCCAGGTCAGCCAAACGATACTGAGACGTTCCTAGCTGACATAGAGGACGTGTTGGATGGCTACCCGAACGCTACGGGTTCTGACAGGGTTTACCTGTTGAAGCGAACGTCGAATAGACACGTGACAAGGTTCATTCGCCTACAACAGCAACACGTGCTAAATGACTACGCTAAACTTGCCACAGCTTTGAAATTAGAATTCAGTGGTTCTGCAACTCGCAAACACGATAGCTCACTGGCTAACACGGTCAAACAAGCTCGGAATGAACACCCACAAGCTTACTATCATAGGCTTCGTTCAGCTTACTTTGGCCTACTCACTGAAACAGGCATGGAAGACCTGTTACCATTTAAACAAATGTTCCTGTCGAACATGTATCCCACCTTCATTACCTACTTGGGCACTGCAGCCCACATTGGCTTGCCTATCTTACAACTCAGAGAGCTTGCAAGCACAGCTTTTGAGGCATCAAAAGCTCGCAACGCCAAGAGCCCTGACCACTCGGTTTTGAAGTTTGACCAGGAGCACTCACTCCAGTCAGAGGGTGCATTATCAGGTATTGGAGCGTTAAGAGATGACGCACAACAACAGTTTCTACCACGAAACCATGATTCCAATAACCTCCGCGGTCGAAATAACTGTAAAGCACGTCGCCATCAAAACGACTACCGCTACAATCGACCTGTTCACTACGTTCCTGCACCCAACCCACACAAAGTGTCAGAGCACAAGGGTAACAAAGGGTTGAAGGATGATCAAAACGTAGACCAATGTTCTCCAGAAGTTCCACTACGTGAAGAACTAAAGCGAGAAACATTTGAGAAAAGGGTAAAAGATAAGTCACAAGGACTAGAGAGGGAATTACCGGACTCCAGGTCCGCAGGAATTAACACCCATAGCAAGGACGTTAAAATTCAAATCCCTCCTGCTTTCACTCGAGACCCTATCCAGGGCCCGATTGACCAAGAAACAAGCCCACGGGCTTCGTCTATAAACTCTTGTTATGCTGGTGAATGAGGACCCAAAAGCGACTTAAGAGAAACAGAGTCTTTAATCCAGTCTTAAACAAACAATGATACTCCTGGATATTATCATAGGAAAATCCAAAAACAGGAAACTGAAATCCTCTCGTCAGTAGAGAGGAACGACTGGAGACGCGACCACAGACTGCAGGTCGCTTCAGGAAGGCACAGGCCGTAGCTGACATAGACACCTGCTCACACGCAGCATCTGAAGAAGGCAAAAACACGACAGGGCGGAACAAGGACACAGAACAGCAAACATCAAACAAGAATCCGACAAGGACAGAAGCGGAAAACAGAGGGAGAAATAGGGACTCTAATCAGAGGGCAAAATAGGGGACAGGTGTGAAAGAGTAAATGAGGTAGTTAGGAGAATGAGAAACAGCTGGGAGCAGGAACGGAACGATAGAGAGAGAGAGCGAGAGAGGGAGAGAGGGAGGGGGAGAGAGAGGGATAGAAAGAGGGAAAGAACCTAATAAGACCAGCAGAGGGAAGCACAGGGACAAGACATGATGATCAATGACAAAACATGACACTCTGATACAAAGGTTGCGAAGAAAAAGGTCAAACGCTTCGTTAAAGCCAAGCCCACTCAAAATCGTAAAAGTCAATCTGCTTCCACCTTGAACAGAATTGACACATCACGTTGTTGCGAAAGACCACTCCACTTTGTGGGGAATATGTCCACTAAACACGAATCGAAACGACCATACCTGGAAACAGTCCTGGAGGACTGCTTAACTTGTCATGCACTAATTGATTCAGGTGCGACAATATCACTCATCTCTCAAACATTGTTTGATGATCTAAAAAGGGCTTTGAAGCCAACTAAACGTTGGTTAAAAGTGGAACGATGCGATACTACACTTCGAGGGGTCACTCAGACTACCTCGCCTCTCACATTGAGAGTCATGCTGAAACTACACTTCAAGGACTTATCGCTCGTCCACCCTGTGTATGTTACTAGCCTCGAAACTGTACCCCTGCTACTTGGAGCAGACTTGATGGATCGGTTACTCCCATTGATGGATTGGAAAACCAACCAGGTATGGTCACAGGCCACAGTGCCTTCTCCACTGACCACACTGTCTTCCCCTAACGCTAGCTGCAACACAGTCAGTCACGAGGGATATCTGTCAAAAGCACCCCTTGGGAAAAAGACGTTTAAAAACCTCTTGGGGCAGAATCCGATCCAAGGAGATATTACGAGATCTCAACACATTCCATCAGCCAATCTGATTGACAATTCTTTTCATGATTTCGAGCCAGCTGTCTCTGTGAATGAGCTACTTCCCTCCTCAGTGCAGTCGTGCAATACGGTAGTTGAGATGAACTCCTCTTGCCCTTCGGACATTTCCGCAAGCACTGCGGCCGTCTCAGCAAGAAAAACATCGATGCGCAGAGTATACTCTGCTTCCGATGATACACCTTCCGCTTTGTGGGGGACGGTCAACCCTTACAATGACACTAATGGCGTCAGTCCAGCAACTGACCCGATGACTCCCACTGGTGAAACACTTTGCGATATCACAGACCGATATCCTCGTCTCAGTTCGCAGGTACTGAAGAGGTTGCCACGCGCGGACGCGGTGATGACTGACAGACCTCGACAGCCACTGAGGGTGTTGAAACACAAACACCAGGAGATTTGGTTGAAAGGTTGCAGCCATTCTCATAATAACGCGGCCACTGACAACTCGTACATAGGGTCCGAACCTTTCGTTTGCGCCTCGGATACCAACACCACATGCTGGTGGGGGGGTCCCGAGACACAAAGGGGGGGAATAGTAGCCCAGACCCATGATGAGCCTTATCGAGGCCGGTGGGGGGGTCGAGACTACGGACAACACCGTACGAGGCCGCCAGAGCATAAATCAAATCTAGTTGTAAACTCCCCTTTGAGAACAGTGAGGAGCAGACATAATCCCTGTCTAGGGGCCTCTTAGAACACATCTAAGATAGTACTGAGGTGTACCACACTGGTTGTAAAGGAAGTCCAGTGGACTTGTCCACCTCCAAAACAAATGGCAACAATAATCATTCCTTGCCTTGTGTAGTAGTCACTACAAGACAACTAGTAAAATGCTCTAATCATGTATTCCTGTAGGATAACATTTCAGAATAAATCGGTAGGACAACTGGACCCCTTGAGTACCAGTACCAATACCACAGTCAGTCCAGCAACACTCAGTAGGAGGATTAGTAACCTCACAAGTTAAATTGCTATTGATAATAGCAACATAGGAGTCACTCAGAGTGCAGCACGGGGAAGGGAATCTCCATTGCACTCTTCCAATGGTTACACACGCCACTAATAAATAGAATCCTCCGTACAGGAGAAAAAGTTATTAGAAGTCAGGAACCATGATCACACCACGTACGACTGGTCTAATACTTACAGTACTTCCGTCATGAGGTTAGCTCCTCCGTGGATAACATAGCTATGAAGTATATTTCTTCATACCTACTGCCACTACAATAGTGGAAGACAGTGACTGGTAGTAAAACCACTACAGACTCCCTCGACACCAATTCTGACTGACCTCCAGGCATTGACCTGAAAATTACCTGACTACGTCAGACTCATTCTGAACAAGTTGTAATCTGCCAGAATACTTGGTTTCCTTCCCTTGGCATGTGTGCTTGCGTAAGCATAAACGCACATGTACAACGGAACATCCAATTAGGATTTATGCTAGGATAACTTAAGGGTCCGAGCAAAATACCAGCCTTAGTAAAGTTGAACATTTATTTTGAGGCCTTTAACTCTACAGCTACAGCACTCACCAGTTTTCTTCTCAGAAGTCCATAGGTCATCCCTGTAGACTGCCCGAAACTAGTGCCTTACAGCTGTAGACGTATCATATAGTTATCAACTTAGGATAGTACCTTAACCAACACCCCGCAAAGTAGAAGAGCCCTAGATATGACATTAGACAATGCCATGATAGGGTCATTTTGCCAAGTTATTTTGCCAATAACTATATTTTGTTTTGTTTACGCTTTCATTTATTTTGTTTCATTTTCTTCGGCATGTAGAAAGTGATAGCCATAAACAACTTCCCCATACAACCATCAGTTAGTGCCACAACGCCGCTCATTTGGGAGGAAATGTAGTGATATATTTCATGAGTGTGTGTGCGTTGTTAACATCTGCCTAAGTTACTGCCCAGATCTTCCAGTCTGGACGACCAGACTACGGGTCCGGAACGGCGATCCCAATCCGGACCTCCGCTGCCCAGCCATGGAGCAGACTTCTTCATTTGCAGACACCCTACCCGGGTCGACCACACCAGAGGGGGGACTGCAACAGCGATCACCAACTGGACATCTGCTGTCCAGCCATGGAGTAGACTTCTTCATTCGCAGAAACCCTACCCGGGTCGACCACCAGATGGGGACCACAACGATGGTCCACAACCAGGACAACCCACGGTCATTTGTATGTTGGTTTGCAACATGCAGGTTAATCGCAAGATTGAACCCAACATGGGGGGACTGTCATGACGTTGGCAGTGGGGGTAGGTTTATGACAGTCATAAATACCTCTTTCCCCCTTTTTCTCTCTCCCTACTATAACTGATGTGACATAAGGAAACCCATGGGTTAACATAGAGATTCTGGGTAACATCAGAAGTTGGGGGAAATGAACTATATTCTGGTAATTCGACCAACTGAACATATGCGGGGGTACTTAAGGTATATTATGTCAGTTCGGTTGCCCTCTGACACATTCTCATCAATGATAGAATGACATAAACTCTACTGTGGAAAGTCTAAACGTCAGAGGTATCGGATCCACATGGAATTGTTGTTTAATTCAAATGTTTGAATATGACATTATTTGTGAAGAGGTGAAATGTAATTTTAGCTTCCAAATGAGAGATCTGTGCTTTCATAAGTTTCCTCTGCTCACAGTGGTCCGCCCCTGTAAAGAGGCATGGGTTATAAACTTTTCAGACACACCCCTCTCCCTCCACTATAAAAGCCAAGAACAAGAATATAACTTCCTGTTCCGGGTACGCTAGGATGACGATCCAGGGTCAGAATGGTTCAGATAATCACTATAGATGAAGCCAACATCAGCATGGACTTTGATTGTGAATGGTATGAACTTTGAACTCGTATTCACTACAGAAGTGATATCTCCTAGCCTTTGAGTTAGCAACAGCTAAACGCAGGTTCGGAAGGACAGTCCAAGTATCCCGTCTAATACACACAACGTATCCCGTGACTACCAGAGACATTCTTCAAAGGACAGAGGACTCGGGTTGGCGACACGGGCCATCTACCACCAACCTACTGAAGCGCAGCTCAGAGTAAATATGTATTGCATTTTCCTCTTCAAATGGGCGGTAATTTAGAATGCATAAGATACTGTATTTACGATAGTACAGCTCGCCTATGTTCAAGTCTCCCGCTCTTTCACTAGGACTCAGCCCCCCCTTTCCTTTGTGTAACAAGCTGTCATATCTATTCCGCCCGCTAGGGACGTTTTTCTGTGTGACGTAATTTGTGATCAAGTTATGAGTTAATTGTATATGTGTGATTCTGTGTGATTAGTTAGGTATTTAGTAAATAAATAATTAAACCCAATTTTGTATTGCTGATTCAACTTGTTAGCCAGGATTCTTGCAGATAACCAAGGACTTACAACTTTCAGATGAGACTGAATAAAATGACGATTAATGTCACTGTTATGGATGTAAAATCTTACTAAATCTTTAAGAGTTTATTCGAAAGATAACAGCTCTATAAATATTCTTTCGTGGTGTCCCTCTCTAGTTAATTCATATTTACATGATTAGTTCAATCAGGTAATATTAATTACGGAGAAATTATTTTATAGAATAGCATGTCATAGCAATTAATCTGGCATAGTCAAAGACACGACAGGCCTAAATCGTGTTAGCCACTAATGATAATGGCTTGTTAGCTTGATAGCTAGCTAGCTAATAAATGCACTGAGTCAAAGCAAACGTAACTAGCTATACAGACTGATAATACCAGTGAGGGTGTAGACCTAAATCAGCATGTGGTTTGTGCAACAGTATCTTCTAAATCAAAGAAGCATGAATATGTTAGCTACATGAAGTAGCTAAGGTAAAACATTCAATTTAGCCAAAGATTGTAGGGTCCCCTAGGAAACACGGTCACAATAACTGCTCCCTGGCATTTTCATTCAATGTCATGTCAAACAACACTGTATTCAAAGTGCCCACTATTATATTCGAACTATAGCAATAGAAGAATCAATCTATTTCCATGATTCCAACAGTTAACCCAAGTGTCTCGTTTTTCTCTAAATTGCAAATCAAATCGCATTTGCAACACTTTAAAAAAAAAAGGCTTAGATTGTTTGCCCATATAGTGCAGACATACGTGGCAGTGTGGAAATGATCTCAAATGAGTGTTTGAAATTCAGAAATGGATGAAAATACTGAAAATTGTTTTTGGTTTAATTGAACAGTATAAAACAATCAGAATGGAGAAAGACTCATTGAAATCACTTAAGCTGGGTGTACAATACACAATTTTGGCCATAATTTAACTGTCCCAGACACGTTTATGAGATCAGAGACAAAATCCCCATGTCGTTGCTTACTTGCGGCTGATGTGGTCATCACTGATGCTCATTTAATGTGAGCGGGTCAAAAGACGCAATCTGAGGGCTACTGATCTCCTCTTTGAGCTGTCCAATACATCTCGATATTTTCAAACATGTTTGATTTTATCGCCACAATATCTGTACTGCTCTTGTAGTGTGAGATGTGCAACAACAAGTTTTGAGAACGTGATCAGCAATAGCCAATGAGAGCTCGCCAGAGAAGAAGCCAGTGAGATGATGACGTTGTTTGCGTCACCCAGAATGTGTAGACTCGAGCAGGAGCGATGACTACTACTAGTATGCGATTGTACTTGCCTTTATCCAAAGTCAAAGTGTCAAGTCGTTACAGCTCCTAAGTTCACAAGGTAATGTTATTAAATTCAAAATGTTGGCTAGATATTTAAATTCTGTATGGCAAGTGTGAATGTCTAACTGAACGTTGATGAGGCTGCTTTGAGCCACAGCTAGTAGCTACGTTAAATCTAATCACATCATATACTGTGTCCGTAAAATGTATATAGGTTCAGAACTTTTGTGAAACAGCACAGCACAGTTGAAAAATATATGACAAATAGAAATCAAAACTAGATGGTCTTCAGAGATAGATGGGAGGGGTTGAGGGTAGCTGAAGGATAGGACTAAAAACAAACTAAAGATAACTAATGTAAAATATACTGTGTCCGTAAACTAGAAGTAGAAGCCTAAGTGTTGTTGTCCATTAGTTTAATCAAATTAGGGGAGGGTTGGTAGGGTTAGTGGAAAATAATGAAGGACAATATATTTTAAAAAGATACAATACCAGTCAAAGGTTTGGACACACTTACTCATTCAAGGGTTTTTCTTTATTATTACTATTTTCTACATTGTAGAATAATAGTGAAGACATCAAAAACTCTGAAATAACACATATGGAATCATATAGAAACCAAAAGTCTGTTAAACAAATAAACATATATTTTATTTTTGAGATTCTTCAAAGTAGCCACCCTTTGTCTTGATGACAGCTTTGCACACGCTTAGCATTCTCTCAACCAGATTCATGAGGTAGCCTTTTTAAAAGTTAATTTGTGGAATTTCTTTCCTTCTTAATGCGTTTGAGCCAATCAGTTGTAGGGGTGGTATACAGAAGAAAGCCCTATTTGGTAAAAGAGTTAACTGCACCTCAGATTGCAGCCCAAATAAATGTTTCACAGAGTTCAAGTAACAGACACATCTCAACATCAACTGTTCGGAAGAGACTGTATGAATCAGGCCTTCATGGTTGAATTGCTGCAAAGAAACTACTACCAAAGGACAGCAATAATAAGAAGAGACTTACTTGGGCAAGAAACACGAGCAATGGACAATAGACTGGTGGAAATCTGTCCTTTGGTCTGATGAGTCCAAATTTGAGATTTTTGGTTCCAATCGCTGTGTCTTTCTGAGACGCAGAGTAGGTGAATGGATGATCTCTGCATGTGTGGTTCCCATCGCACAGCATGGAGGAGGAGGTGTGGTGGTGTGTGGGTGGGTGCTTTGCTGGTGACACTGTCAGTGATTTATTTAGAATTCAAGGCACACTTAACCAGCATGGCTACCACAGCATTCTGCAGCGATACGCCATCCCATCTGGTTTGCGCTTATCGGGACTATCATTTGTTTTTCAACAGGACAATGACCCAACACACCTCCAGGCTGTGTAAGGGCTATTTGACCAAGAAGGAGAGTGATGGAGTGCTGCATCAGATGACCTGGCCTCCACAATCACCCAAGCTCAACCCAATTGAGATGGTTTGGGATGAGTTGGACTGCAGAGTGAAGGAAAATCGGCCAACAAGTGCTCAGCATATGTGGGAAGTCCTTCAAGACTGTTGGAAAATTATTCCAGGTGAAGCTGGTTGAGAGAATGCCAAGAGTGCGCAATGCTGTCATCAAGGCAAAGACTCCTCATGACCAAGTCAAAAATCTTGTAGTTATGACCACCATGTGTGCCACATCGTTTCGTGTGCGCACCACTACAATGGCAACACACAAAAAAACTACAGGAAAGACGTTGTTTAATGTGAAAGGCTCAGCGATGTTAGGATTTTTTTAGTCGTGTAGTCTCCACCCGGCTTTAGAATGTTTGTGTTGCCGTGCTCCCAAGTGGCGCAGTGGTCTAAGGCACTGCATCTCAGCAAGAGGCGTCACTACAGACAACCTGGTTCGAATCAAGACTGTATCACAACTGGCTGTGATTGGGAGTCCCATAGGGCGTCGCACAATTGGCCCAGCGTCGTCTGAGTTTGGCTGGTGTAGGCCTTCATTGTAAATAAGAATTTGTTCTTAACTGACTTACCTAGTTAAATAAAGGTTAAATCAAACCCTAGGGTCACGCACTGCTCATAAAGCAAATGTACAATTTTTATTATTCAAAAACATAAAATACCATTAAATATCATCATACCATCAATAAAATTAAAATAAAAACATAATATCATATTTTGGCCATATCACCCAGCCCTACGAACAGTGCACTGTGAACTTTTCTTTCCATCGCAAGTAGCTGCTTGACACCAGAGATCTGTTTATAATGTGTATAATGATGTTTATAATGTGTATAATGATGTTTATAATGTGTATAATGATGTTTATAATGTGTATAATGTTGTTTATAATGTGTAATAATGTCTCCGCCCTAACAATGGGAATCAAATCTAATTTTGTTTGTCACATGCTCCATAAATAATAAATAATACACAATAATTAACGATAACTTGGCTATATACATGGGGTACCAGTACCGAGCCGATGTGCAATGTCAAGGTAATTGAGGTAGATACAGTGCCTTCAGAAAATATTCATACTCCTTGACTTATTTTTGTTGTGTTACAACCTGATTTCAAAATGGATTAAATATACACTACCGTTCAAAAGTTTGCGTCACTTAGAAATGTCCTTGATTTTGAAAGAAAATCGTTTTTTTTGTCAATTAAAATAACATCAAATTGATCAGAAATACAGTGCAGACATTGTTAATGTTGTAAATTACTATTGTAGCTGGAAATGGCAGATTTTTTATGGAATGCCTACACAGGCGTACAGAGGCTCATTGTCAGCAACCATCACTCCTGTGATCCAATGGCACGTTGTGTTTGCTAATCCAAGTTTATCATTTTAAAAGGCTAATTGATCATTAGAATATCCTTTTGCAATTATGTTAGCACAGCTGAAAACTGTTGTTCTGATTAAAGAAGCAATGACACTGGCCTTCTTTAGACTAGTTGAGTATCTGGAGCATCAGCATTTGTGGGTTCGATTACAGGCTCCAAATGGCCAGAAACAAAGAACTTTCTTCTGAAACTCGTCAGTCTATTCTTGTTCTGAGAAATTAAGGCTGTCGAGATGCATGAAGATAAGCTGACAGAACTGACCTGGCATCAGTCATTATGGTGGTCCTATGTGTGTTGGTAGAGCACGGAGCTTGCAACGCCAAGGATTGTGGGTTCGATTCCCACTGGGGATCTGGCATCAGTCTTTTGTCTTTCTGCCAGGAAGATCACGCCTCATGAACTTAGCCATAGTGCTCGACTCTTATTTTTAATCTAATACACCATTATGATTTAGCGCCTTAAAGATGCGTTATAAAGGTTTTGGATCATTTCAGCCAGTAGTTTTCAAAGTAGAGCTCACAAGCCAAAATGGGTCACCGAAAATTGTGCATATCATTCATTTTGTATGACATGTTACAAATTCCAATATGTTACGAATTTGTAAGTGCTTAATATCCTGTTCAATCTCTTTAAAGGTTGAACAGGATAATGTAACACATCACAGGGGGGGAAGATAGATGGGGTTGCACAGCTTCCACTCTGATCAAACATTTTTATTTATTTTACCTTTATTTAACTAGGCAAGTCAGTTAAGAACAACTTCTTAATTTCATTGACAACCTAGGAACAGTGGGTTAACTGCCTTGTTCAGGGGCAGAACGACAAATGTGTACCTTGTCAGGTCGGGGATGCGAACTTGCAACCTTTCGGTTACTAGTCCAATGCTCTAACCACTAGGCTACGCTACCGCCCCAAACATGAGCCTGGATGTGTTCCAAATGGCACTCTGTTCCCTATGTAGTGCATTACTTTTGAACAGGGCCCACGGGGCTTTGGTCAACAGTACTGTACTATATAGTGCCATTTGGGACTCACACCCTGGATCAATTAGACTGACTCCAATTATGACTGCAGTGAATTGATTCTGCAACACTTGGCTTAAAGAAATGTGATTCGTTCAAATATTTTTTATTGAACACACACAGGAATGGTGTATAGGTATAAAAGGCAGGTATACAATTTTTAACTAAACATAAAAGAGCAGACAGGAACAAAAAGACCCAGAGTTCTGGGTACAAAACAAATACAACAAAACAAGACATACAGAACAAGGACAGGTAGAAAGAAAGAGGGTAGGTGTCACCCCCCACTTATTCCCCCCCTTTATCCCTCCCCCACTTCTTCCCCCCCTTTATCCCTTCCCCTTATTCCCCTCCTGACTGCTCAGGTGGCGGTGCCAGCACATGCTGCCCAAAGGTGGATTAAAATATTACAATTGAGAGTGCGTTAAAAAGTACAAATTCACAGCGCCGAATGGTCCAAGTAAGAGAGGAAAGGCTGCCAGATTTGATCAAATGTTGATAATTTATTGTTCAGAATATATCTAATCCTTTCTAAGTGTACAGTGTTTGCCAATTCGCTGAGCCATAATTTGGTAGTGGGCGCTTCCTTCTTTTTCCAAAACAACAAGATTAGTTTTTTTGCCGAAATGAGACTGTAAGAGATGAGTTGTTTTTGGGGGTTGGTTAATCCGTTTAGGGAATCAGACACTCCCAGGATTATCAGAAGCGGGTCTGGGTCAGTTGAAGTCTCCAGAACTTCAGAGAGGATCCTAAAAATTCCACACCAGTAACCATACAAGCTAGAGCATAGGGCAAAGCAGTGGAGTAGTGTACCCTGTGCAGCCTGACATTTATCACACATAGGGGATGTATCAGGAAATATCCTATGCAGTTTGGTTTTGGAATAGTGTAATCTGTGTAATACCTTGAATTGTATGAGACGATGTCTGGAGTTAATGGAGCAGGTGTGGATATACTCCAAGCTATCTTCCCAGTCTGCCACCGAAATGTCAGTCCCTAGTTCTTCCTCCCATTTTGCCTTAATGGCATCTGTAGAAGGTGTGCTAACCGATTGAAAAGCATCATATAAACGAGATATCAGTTTGTCTGAGGTGGGGGATGTTTTTATGCATCCGTCAAACATGGAAGGCTTAGCGTTCCCAAATGTTGGGAGGTGTTTTCTAACATAGTCTCTGATTTGTAGGTATCTGAAAAAGTTACTTCTGGGAAGATTATAAGTTTCCCTCAGCAGCTCAAAGGACGCAAAGGTCCCTTCTATATATAAATCCCCTATGGTACTTATCCTCAACTCTCCCCATTGCTCAAAGGTGTTATCAATGTTAGAGGGGGCAAAGGAGGGGTTCCTGGCAACAGGGAGCATGAATGACATTGGTCTAAGCTCAAAGTGGGTTTTAATTTGCTTCCAGATTCGGACTGTGCTGTGTATAATAGGATTGTTACGATAAAGTGACCTCTCCAGATTGACAGGTGACAAAATCACAGCACCAATAGAGAAGGGGTGACACTCCTCCCGCTCCATACTAAGCCAGCTGGGAGACGGACGTGCGTCATCCAGCAAAAACGTAACAGCGCGGAGGTTAGCGGCCCAATAATAAAATATAAAATTTGGGAGAGACAATCCTCCTTCCATCTTGGATTTGCAGAGGTGTTTTTTACCTATCCTGTGTGTTTTATAATCCCAGATGAAAGGATTGATAATTGAGTCCAGTTGTTTATGAAAGGATTTAGGTATGAATACTGGGATGTTCTGGTATAGGTAGAGCAGTTGTGGGAGGAAGACCATTTTAATGGCATTAATTCTTCCGAGCAGAGAAATTGGGAGAGTTCTCCAAAATTGTATGTTTGTCTTGAGTTTTTGCATCAGAGAGGGGAAATTCTCTTTAAATAGTAAGGAGTATTGTTTGGTAACTACAATTCCTAGATAGGAACATTTTTCTGAAGATAACTTAACTGGAAGATGTTCTAGCCAGGAGATGTTTTGTAACCGTATGGGCATTAATTCGCTCTTGTTCCAATTTATTCTGTATCCCGAGAAGGTACCAAACAAATTAATCACATCAAGAATAGCTGGAATACTAGTTTGGGGTTCTGTTACATAGAGGAGAATGTCATCTGCGTATAGGGAAATCTTATTTAGAGTATCTTTAGTATTATAGCCGTGTATTGCTGCATCAGATCTAATCGCCTGAGCGAGAGGTTCAATGATTAGGGCGAAGAGCATAGGCGACAGCGCACAACCCTGCCTTGTCCCTCTGTAGAGGTTAAATCGGGGCGACAATGATTGGTTAGTGAGTATTCTCGCACAGGGGTTCCTATATAAAAGCTGGATCCAATTTATGAACCCATCTCCAATATTAAATTTCTGTAGGACTTTGAATAGATAGGACCACTCAACTTGGTCAAAAGCCTTCTCGGCGTCAAGAGATATAACGGCAAGGTCCACATTTGGTAACCTCTGAGAATACATAATGTTGAAGAGGCGCCTGAGATTGAAGAATGAGTTTCTGTTCGGGATAAAGCCGGTCTGGTCCGAATGGACCAATTTGCCAATTAAAGTGCTAAGCCTGTTAGCCAGGGTTTTTGCTAAAATCTTTTGGTCTGTATTAAGGAGGGATATTGGTCTGTATGACCCTACCTCTTCCGGATCTTTACCCTTCTTATGTATAACTGTAATGAATGCTTCATCCAAAGTAGATGGGAGAGCTCCATCCTCCTTGGCCTGAACCAACATTTTGTGCAGGTAGGGAGAGAGCATGTTGCTGAATGTTTTATAGAATTCACCAGGGTATCCATCTGGGCCCGGGGTCTTGCCACTCTTTAGAGTTTTAATTGTTTCTCGAATTTCTTCAAGAGATATTTCCTTATTCAGGAAGTTAGAATCTTCCTGGTTCAGGGCAGGAAGATTACAGTCCTCCAAAAAGTTTTGCATAATTAAGGAGTTAGGATCGGCTTTAGATGTATATAGAGTCTCATAAAACTGACGGAATCTGTCATTGATGTCTTTGGGGGAAGAGAGTAATTCCCCAGATGCAGATTTAACTTTGTGAATCATTCGGTCACTCACATTTTTTCGAAGTTGTCTGGCGAGTAATTTGTGTGGTTTGTCACCAAACTCAAAATATTTTTGCTTGGCGTGGAGAAAAGATTTAGCAATTTTAGCTGAGAGAATCTGATTATATTCAAATTTTAAAGAGGTAATTTTTTTATGTTTCTCCATAGATGGATGTCTAGCATTCTCCCTATCCAGTAAGTGAATTTGTCCCTCCAGTTCTACCAATTTTCCCCTGTTTTGCCTACTCCTGGCAGTCTGATAGGAGATGATACAGCCTCTCAAATAAGCCTTAAGTGTTTCCCACAGTAATGCTGGGGAAGTCTCTGTGTTGTCGTTGGTATCAAAGAAAAATGTAATTTGGTCTTTAAGATGTTCACAGAATGTTGGTTCTGTGAGGAGCTGAGGATTTAACCTCCAGACCCTCTCGTTTGGTACGATGTCACCCAAT
This sequence comes from Salvelinus namaycush, assembly GCF_016432855.1. Taxonomy (NCBI): domain Eukaryota; kingdom Metazoa; phylum Chordata; class Actinopteri; order Salmoniformes; family Salmonidae; genus Salvelinus; species Salvelinus namaycush. The sequence continues at coordinate 27,575,553 of NC_052325.1, read as the reverse complement.
CTCAGGGAGAAGGTGAGTGGACTGTGGTCCGAGATTATAATATCATGATACTTCACATTACAGGTATAGGGGAGTAGTTTAGCATCAACCAAAAAGTAGTCAATTCGAGTATAAACATTGTGAACATGAGAGTAAAAGGAGTATTCCCTACCCGTAGGGTTAGTGATCCTCCATATATCAAATAAGTTAGAATTCTTTATGTAGGTATTCAAGAATTCACTTGAATAGGAGGTGGGGGTTCGCCGGGTAGAGGATCTGTCCAAATATTGGTCTAGCACACAGTTAAGGTCCCCTCCAATGATCAGGTTAGTATGGGAGATATCTGGAATCAGGGCAAGGACTCTTTTGAAAAAAGAGGGGTTATCAATGTTTGGCCCATAGATATTTAGTAGAGTTACAGAAGTAGAGTGGATCTCTCCTATTACGATCACATAACGACCCTCTTTATCCACAATAGTGGTTTTATGTAGAAAGGGAATTCCTTTCCGTACCAGAATCGCTGTGCCTCTCGTTTTGGCAGAGAAGTTAGAGTGATACACTTGCCCCACCCACCTACATTTAAGTCTGCTATGAGAATTATTTTTCAGATGGGTTTCTTGCAAAAATATAATATCAGACGAGAGTGCTTTCAAGTGGGCTAGGACCTTGCCTCTCTTAATCGGTTCGTTTAAACCCTTGACATTCCAGGAAATGAATGTGAGCCCCGCCCCCCTCTCATTTGTAGTTCCTATGGTGGCCTGCATAACATGTAACTCAATAAAAAGGTAAGAAAGCGCACCAAACCATCACGATCAGCATATGTAGCAGCTACACCCGAGCAGTATCCAACCAGCCCCTCCCCCCCTGCAAGCACCTTTACTTCCCACCCTGTTCCCCTACTTTCCCCACTATTTACCCCCCCGATCAACCCACCTTTAACAGGCATACACAAATAGGAGAGAAAAAAATTGAAAAATAAAAATAATAAACACATTGTCTGGCCGATGCCAAAAAAGCACGGCGCGACCTCGAACAAGAGGTAAAACAAAAATAAAATCCCAACTATACGTTCACCTCTCACTATCCTAGAACTTCTACTAACATATGAACTGAGGAGGCTCCCGCGAATAAGTGTTCAATTAGCATCTAATAAACCTAAAGAGAATAAGTTGCAACTTAAACATATTGCGCACTTCAGCGTCATCTTGGGTCAATCCCTGAGATAAGCAAGATATAGCATCACAAGATTATATTGCTAAGCAATGCCGGTCTAAACATGAACCATCAGCAACCGACTTAGACAGCAGTACATTTACATATTGTGGGTTAGATCGGAAACAAGAATTTTTCTAAATTAAACGTACCCCCCAGTCAGAAAATAAATAAATAAAAAGGTTATATATATATATATATATATATATATATATATATATATATATACATACACATATACATATATATATACATACATACATACATATATATACATACATACACACACACATACATACACACACACATACACACACATACATACATACATACACACACATACATACACACACACATATCCCCAAAAAATACATATAAAAGTATATATTTAAAAAAATATATACATATACACACATATACACACACACACACACACACCCATACATATATACATATGCATACATACACAAACATTCATGCCCCAGAGTAATAATAACACTACACTAATTTAAAATATACACATACATAATAGTAAAATGCTAAGAGAAAATAATTATAAAGTACAAATAATAATTATATGTACGCACACCTACACAGACACTACAGAGGGCTGGTGGGGATCTAATCGGGAGAGCGGCCCTCGGCTAAAACAAAGGCAGAACGGCACAAAACATCAACTTGCTATCCAGGTGTCTGTGTCTGCCCCTTCCCAACCATCACCCCCAGTCCCCTGCAAGCAATAAATAAATGGTATTGTAATAACAATAAATGTAAGAATTGAAAAATAAATAACGAAACAAAACAAAAAATGGGGGAATATAGGTATATTCATCCGAAAGTGTCAATGATCAAACCTGGAAGGCATCCCAAATAGGCTTCGCTCTGAACACAGCCAGACTGAAAGTGACTTTAACTGAGAGCTCAGGCCGCCCTCCACAGCATCTTACATGCTCGGTAGCCCTTGTTGAGACCGTTCAATACGGTTTCACCCGTTATGGTATAGTATGGATTCGATTCCATGAGCAGACCCTAACACACAATGACAAGGCACTCTAACCTGTACGGGGGATTGGCGTATGTTCCCGGATAAACTTCTCTGCGTCCAAAACCGAGGAGAGCCAAATCTTCTCACCGGAAGGCGGGGTAATTCTTAGTCTTGCAGGGAAGAGCAAGGCTGGGCGAAGATGGAGTTTGTAGAGTTTGGTCATGACATCTCTGTAGCCGCCGCGGTGCTTTGCCACATCGGGCGCATAATCATCATAGACACGGAAGGGGTGCCCTTTATGTAACAGGTTGCCCCTCATTCGGGCCTCGCGCAGGATAAGATCCTTGGTCTTGAAACTGTGACAACAGATGATTACTGGGCGAGGACGTTGGCCCGGTCCAGGCACTGGGACAAGGGCGCGATGTGCACGGTCCAGCTGGGGGTCCGAAGCCAAAACATCCGATCCCATTGCATCCTTCAATAGCTTGGCGAAGAAGTCGGTGGGGCGAGAGCCCGCCTCTACCCCCTCTGCCAGACCAACAACGCGAAGGTTATTACGTCTGGAATGGCCCTCCAGGTCGACCACTTTCACAGAAAGCCTCTGCACGCTACCCTGCAGTGCCGAGCATAGCTTCTCTAACTCGTCGATCCTACCAGCGTTGAATTCAGAAGCTTTCTCAAGGTCCACAATACTCTGGCCCTGCGAAGCGACCGTTCGAATGGTGCTCTCGATTTTGGTGTCCAGTTCAGCAATAGTAGCCTTAAGATCCTCAGCTAAAGCAACACGTAGTTCTCCCAAAGCCCGGGTAAGTTCTTTAAGTGTCACGTTGTTGCCTGTGCCTTCCGCCATGTCTGTCTCGTTGTTTGGTGTGGAGTAGGCCTCCGATGTGGATTTATTGTCCTTTGGTCGCTTATTACTCGGCATTTTTACACAGAAAGTTACAATGTTGTATTAGAAAGAAACGTTTGTTGTAAAAAGTATCATAAAGTAGGTTAAGTTAGATTATTTCGCAAAAAAGTTGCAGGAGCCTCTCACACACCGCCGTTCACTCCAACATGCTAGCTCCGCCTCAAAAGAAATGTGATTCAAGTGGGTGTTTTAAGGTTGTGATGATGATACGTTAATCATCATACTTTGTGAATAGTCTGACTGATGAATGCTTGAAAGTCACGTACAGTCAGAATCTTGTCAAATTTCATTTTCATTAAATGTTATGATATTTGATGGAAACCAGATCAAAGTATGATGACCAAAGTATGAAAAATGTCTGTTGATTCTACATTGATAAAGTTTGATCATAAAGTTACTGGTCCTCTCCCCCACGTCAAACACTTGGATTCATTATTAGGGGCATAAGGTGACATCAACTTAACGCTAATGTGAATACACCAATGGTAACATAATTTTCTCTTACCTAATTTAAACAAGTACTGCCTTGTAAAACACACTGGAGAAGGCGTGTTTGCAGAGGGGCGTGGTTTATATACTGTAGCTAGATAGCTACTCTACTAGTGCCAAAATTTGACTGTAAGGTGTCAGCAAATATGAAGGCCTGCTCCGAACAGCTGAAGATGGATTTTAAAGAACTGATTGGGTCACTGCTTGACACCAACAAACGCCTCATAATATCTGGCCCTCTGCCCTCCCTAAATCATGGCATTGAACAGTTCAGCAGACTTTTAGCTCTCCATTGCTGGCTACGAGACTATTGCAGCTCTGTGGGTGTAACATTTATTGGCAATTTTGATACCTTCTGGAAACAAAGCTCGTATTATAAGGAGGATGGGATCCACCCAAATCATTTGGGTTCATGGATCCTTCCACAGCATTATATGGCTGCTTTGAGACAATGACTTATCAATTACCCAAGCCCAGCGCATTTAATCCCTACCATTGTGTCGCTGAGTTGTCATAATGCTTCAGCAAATGTACATTATCCCAGCGGCGTTGGAAGACACAATGTAAGTAACCTAATTTATGTCCCTCTTACTGCCCTGAATGTCTCTGCTGATCCTACAGCTATTGTATGTAATAATCATATGCTTATGAACCAGAGTTATACTATTAGCACTGAGGTGGTGTGCCCTAGCAGGATGTCCACTGTGTGCAGCTCACCCTGCACTAACATAAATAACCAGAGCATGTCTACCTCGGCTAAGCTTCCCAGTAAAGCAAGAAAAATAATCAAGCATCCGAAGAAAGTGTTAAAAATACGTTAACATACAGTTGAAGTCGGAAGTTTACATACGCTTAGGTTGGAGTATTTAAAACTCATTTTTCAACCACTCCACAAATTTCTTGTTCACAAACTATAGTTTTGGCAAGTGGGTTAATTAAGATATCTATTTTGTGCCTGACACAAGTCATTTTTCCAACAATTGTTTACAGACAGATTATTTCACTTCTAATTCACTGTATCACAATTCCAGTGGGTCAGAAGTTTACATACACTAAGTTGACTGTGCCTTTAAACAGCTTGGAAAATTCCAGAAAATGATGTCATGGCTTTAGAAGCTTCTGATAGGCTAATTGACATAATTTGAGTCAATTGGAGGTGTACCTGTGGATGTATTTCAAGGCCTACCTTCAAAGTCAGTGCCTCTTTGCTTGACATCATGGGAAAATCAAAAGAAATCAGCCAAGACCTCAGAAAAACAATTATAGACCACAAGTCTGGTTCATATTTGGGAGTAATTTCCAAACACCTGAAGGTACCATATTCATCTGTACAAACAATAGTATGCAAGTATAAACACCATGGGACCACGCAGCCGTCATACCGCTCAGGATGTAGACATGTTCTGTCTCCTAGAGATGAACGTACTTTGGTGCGAAAAGTGCAAATCAATCCCAGAACAACAGCAAAGGACCATGTGAAGATGCTGGAGGAAACAGGTACATAAGTATCTATATCCACAGTAAAACGAGCCCTATATCAACATAACCTGAAGGGCCGCTCAGCAAGGAAAAAGCCACTGCTCCAAAACCATAAAAAAGCCAGACTACGGTTTGCAACTGCACATGGGGACAAAGATCGTACTTTTTGGAGAAATGTCCTCTGGTCTGATGAAACAAAAATAGAACTGTTTGACCATAATGACCACCGTTATGTTTGGAGGAAAAAGGGGGAGGCTTGCAAGCCGAAGAACACCATCCCAACCGTGAAGCATGGGGGTGGCAGCATCATGTTGTGGGGGTGTGCGTTGCTGCAGGAGGGACTGGTGCACTTCACAAAATAGATGGCATCATGAGGACGGAAAATTATGTGGATATATTGAAGCACCATCTCAAGACATCAGTCAGGAAGTTAAAGCTTGGTCGCAAATGGGTCTTCCAAATGGACAATGACCCCAAGCATACTTCCAAAGTTGTGGCAAAATGGCTTAAGGACAACAATGTCAAGGTATTGGAGTGGCCATCACAAAGCCCTGACCTCAAGCCTATAGAACATTTGTGGGCAGAACTGAAAAAGCATGTGCGAGCAAGGAGGCCTACAACCCTGACTCAGTTACACCATCTCTGTCAGGAAGAATGGGCCAAAATTCACCCAACTTATTGTGGGAAGCTTGTGGAAGGCTACCTGAAACGTTTGACCCAAGTTAAACAATTTAACGGCAATGCTACCAAATACTAATTGAGTGTATATAAACTTCTGACCCACTGGGAATGTGATGAAAGAAATAAAAGCTGAAATAAATCATTCTCTCTACTATTATTCTGACATTTCACATTCTTAAAATAAAGTGGTGATCCTAACTGACCTAAGACAGGGAATTTTTATAGGATGAAATGTCAGGAATTGTGAAAAACTGAGTTTAAATGTATTTGGCTAAGGTGTATGTAAACTTCCGACTTCAACTGTATGTAGCTTAAGAAACAAGGTTCATGAAATCAATAATTTGCTAGTAACAGATGACATTCATATTCTGACAATCTCTGAAACTCACTTAGATAATACCTTTGATGACACAGTGGTAGCAATACATGGTTATAAGATCTGCAGAAAATGCAGAAATGACAAATGTAGAGGTGTGGCTGTTTATATTCAGAACCACATTCCTGTAAAGCTTAGAGAGGATCTCATGTTAAATACTGTTGAAGTAGTATGGCTACATATTCATCTGCCTCACCTAAAGCCCATTCTTGTGGGACGCTGCTATAGACCACCAAATGCTAACAGTCAGTACCTGGATAACATGTGTGAAATGCTTGATAATGTATGTGATATCAATAGAAGGGTATATTTTCTGGAAGATTTAAATATTGACTGGCTTTCATAATGAACACCCCCTGAGTTAATACTTGATGGAACCACCTTTTGCTTGAATTACAGCCATGAGTCTCTTTGAATACGTCTCTACTAACTTTGCACACCTAGACTGTGCAATACTTGCCCATTCTTCCTTGCTGAATTGTTCAAGCTCAGTCAAATTGCATGGTGACCGCTCATGGACTGCACTCAAGTCATTCCACAGATTCTCGATGGGATTTAGGTCGGGCTCTGACTAGGCCACTCAAGGACATTCACCTTCTTGCTTTCAGCTACTGTACGGTTGCTTTGGCATTGTGCTTTGGGTTGTAGGTTCTCCTCAAGAATCTGTCAGTATTTTGCACTGTCCATTTCCCCTTCTATCCTGACAAGTGCCCCAGTCCCTGCTGAAGAGAAACACCCCCACAACAGGATGCTGCCACCGCCGTGCTTTATTGTAGGCATGGTGTTCTTTGGGTGAAAAGATGTATTGGGTTTTTGCCAGACATATCGTTTTACATTCAGGCCAAAAAGTTCTCATCTGACGACAACACTCTTTGCCACTTGGCCTCGGAATCTACAATGTGCTTTTGGCAAAGCTCAAACGAGACTTGATGTGGCTTTTTTTGAGGAGTGGTGTTTTTCTTGCCACCCTCCCATAGAGGCCATATTTGTGGAGCGCTTGTGATATTGTGGCCACATGCACACATTGACAAGTCTTTGCCATAAAGGCCTTCCACTTCATAATAATGGTCTTAACTGTGGGATAAGCTTTGTCTATCCGAGGGATAGACAAAGCTTTTGAAATCTTTTTATATCCATCCCCTGACTTGTGCCTTTCCACAACTTTATTTCGTAGATCTTTTGAAAGTACCTTTCCTCCCATTGTGAATTCTTTGCTTTGAATTGCATTACTAAGCAGAGTCCTCTATGAACAACTGCTTTTATTCTAAACTAATCAAAGTCACTACAATTGATAACAGATGGAAGCTAATTAGCATGGTTTGTTATTTGGAAGGTGGTTGGTTATACCTCAGCAAGTTAGCAATTGCAATTCTAAGGGGGGGGGGGGGGGGGGGGTATTGTTTTAGTTTTAATACACTACCGGTCAAAAGTTTTAGAATGAAACTGAAAATGAAAAATGAAAAAAATCATTAAAGTAGTTGGAAATATCAGAGGGTTTTGTGATGAATGAACCCTAAACCTCAACTAAATATTGTAATGAATAATGTGGTAATTGAGCAAGTTGAGGAGAGTAAACCGTTTGGAGTAACCCTGGATTGTAAACTGTCATGGTCAAAACATATTGATACAACAGTAGCTAGGATGGGGAGAAGTCATTCCATAATACAGTGCTGCTCTGCTTTCTTAAAAGCACTATCAACAGGGCAGGTCCTACAGTCCCTAGTTTTGTCACACCTGGACTACTGTTCAGTCCTGTGGTCAGGTGCCACAAAGAAGACTTAAGAAAATTGCATTTTTTTCAGAACAGAGCAGCAAGGCTGGCCCTTGAATGTACACAGAGAGCTAACATTAATAATATGCATGTCAATCTCTCCTCGCTCAAGGAGAGATTGAATTCATCACTACTTGTATTTGTGAGCGGTATTGACATGTTGAATGCACTGAGCTGTCTGTTTGGGCTACTGGGGCACAGCTCGGACACCCATGCATACCCCACAAGACATGCCACCAGAGGTCTATTCACCGTCCCCGAGTCCAGAACAGACTATGGGAGGTGCATAGTACTACATAGAGCCATGACTACATGTAAGATTAGATTTTAAAAAACAGATAAAATACACACTGTGAAGCAGCAAACACACAATAACATACGCACTATACACACACGTACACATGGATTTTGTGTTGTAGATATCTGGTAGTAGAGTAGGGGCCTGAGGGCACACACTTAATATGTTGTGAAATCTGTTGCAAGTATATTGTAATGTTTGAAAAAATGTATAACTGCCTTAATTTTGCTGGACCCCAGGAAGAGAAGCTGCTACCTTTGCAAAAGTTAATGGGGATCCATAATAAATACAAATACAAATATAATTAAAAGTTTACCCTATTCATCTATGGTAAAGATACTGTACTAATCTGCTTCCCCTTTCATCTGTGTCTGGTGTTAGCTAGTTACTGGCTAGCTAGGTCTTTAACCATCATAGAACAAAAGGGGAGGAAGGGTCGTTCCAAACTCCCACGCAGTTATCAAGTCAACACATCCATTGGTGTTGCTGTGAACTGCATCATAAGAGACATGCCAAATGGGAGATGTACACTACCGTTCAAAAGTTTGGGTCACTTAGAAATGTCCTTGTTTTTGAAAGAAAAGCACATTTTTTGTCCATTAAAATAAAATAGATCAGAAGTACAGTGTAGACATTGTTAATGTTGTAAATGTCTATTGTAGCTGGAAATGGCAGATTTTTTATGGAATATCTACATAGGTGTACAGAGCCCCATTATCAGCAACCATCACTCCGGTGTTCCAATGGCACGTTGTGTTAGCTAATCCAAGTTTATCATTTTAAAAGGCTAATTGATCATTAGAAAACCCTTTTGCAATTATGTTACCACAGCTGAAAACTGTTGTTCTGATTAAAGAAGCAATGAAACTGGCCTTCTTTAGACTAGTTGAGTATCTGGAGCATCAGCATTTGTGGGTTCGATTACAGGCTCCAAATGGCCAGAAACAAAGACCTTTCTTCTAAAACTTGTCTGTCTATTCTTTTTCTGAGAAATGAAGGCTATTCCGTGCGAGAAATTGCCAAGAAACTGAAGATCTCGTACAGGGCTGTGTACTACTCCCTTCACAGAACAACGCAAACTGGCTCTAACAAGAATAGAAAGAGGAGTGTGAGGCCAGCATCTCGGAGTCGCCTCTTCACTGTTGACGTTGAGACTGGTGTTTTGCGGGTTCTTTTTAATAAAGCTGCCAGTTGAGGACTTGTGAGGCGTCTGTTTCTCAAACTAGACACTCTAATGTACTTGTCCTCTTGCTCAGTTGTGCACTGGGGCCTCCCACTCCTCTTTCAATTCTGGTTAGAGCCAGTTTGCGCTGTTCTGTGAAGGGAGTAGTGCACAGCATTGTTAAATCCACTTCAATCAGTGTAGATGAAGGGGAAGTTCGATTCCAGGCTGTATCACAACCAGCCATGATTGGGAGTTCCATAGGGCTGCGCACAGTTGGCACAGCGTCGTCCGGGTTTGGCCGTGGTAGGCCGTCATTGTAAATAAGAATTTGTTCTTAACTGACTTGCCTAGTTAAATAAAGGTTAAATAAAAGATAATAAAAAAGACAGGTTAAAGAAGATTCCACAAGTGTCTGGAACTCTATTGTAGGGATGCGATGCCATTCTTCCACAATACATTTTGTTGATGGTGAAAACGCTGTCTCAGGCGCCGCTCCAGAGAAGTGGGTTGAGATATGGTTTACAGTGTTTTCATGCTCATTAAACCATTCAGTGACCGACCAGTCGTGCGCTGTGGATGGAGGCATTGTCATCCTATGGGGGCATAACCATGGTAGCCAAAATAATGGCCTGCCCAGTATTTTTATACACAATGGAATGTTAATTGCTTAATAAACTCAGGAACCACACCTGTGTGGAAGCACTAGCTTTCAATATATCCCTCATTTTCTCAAGTGTTTCCATTATTTTGGCAGTTGTATGTATGGTATTGTACAACCTGTTTGTATGATATGGTACAAAGTTTACCAGAATTGTCAAGATTATCAATTTGGACACCAAGATTATCAACTTGGAATTAATTAATCTCATATTAGTGATTAGAGATTGATTAATCTGATTAATTTGATTAACCAATTTATATTAGATTGATTAACCTCATATTCAGGGGCGTCATGCACCCATTATTTTAGAGGGGGCACAAAGTACGTGAGGATGGAGGGAGGTGGGAGTCGAAATTTTTTGAAGATTTCAAACATCTGAATCAGATGTTTCCTGCAATCTAGAGCCATAATCTTTATGCCTAATTCTATGTTAAAAAAAACAATAGGTATATTTTTCTGCATAGCTTATCTAAGCATACCTCTTTACATGTTCAATTGTCATTTTAATTAATGACGCACATTGATTCTTTAAGAATTTGTATGCCTTTGGAGTTTAGTACAACTACCACACTGGTATATAGTATCATAACCCAAATTTTAAAGCAATTTTTGTAATTTCTAAAGTCTAGCAACCTTGCCAGCAGGCATGTCAGCTAAGATATTGATAGCCTGAAATGGCTTGGTAGCTAGTTATGAGGTTGTGAGATTGGGAACCTGTCCAGCTGGCTAGCTAAAGCCAATTTAATAAAACGCTAGGTGGCTATTATTACAGAGAAACAACAAAACATTTTAGTTTTATTTATTCATCAAGAAGAAATCAATAGGCTACATAACTTGATCAAATTCATTTCCAAACATACCTCCTGTGTGTCTTGCCCATCACTGGCAGCTAAAATCAAATCAAAAGATCAAATCACTCGACACACTCTCTCTTCATCTACTCAAGATACCGTCTGCACTCAAATCTTTGCTCTGTGGTGCACCTCGGAAAGAACCCCTTACTAGAGAGAATAGGGGAGGGGGGTACTCTTTACTTGGTCCAATTACTCTTCCCCCTCTGCAAAATACAGCTGACAAATATTTTTTTTAAATAATTATGATCAAATGTGGGGGTAAAAATAAAGTTGAGTAATTCATTTAACATCTGACATTTTTTTAAATAGAACAAACCCTTGCGCCCCCTATGGACATGACACCTTTGCATTAGTAAACATTGATAATGATAACGTTTGATGCTGGTCTGTTTTAAACACATAGCCTACACAACCAAGAGCAGTGCAACACTGTTTCTCTGAAACCAGTGTACTAAGTTAAGCATTGAGAAAAAAAAATTTTGGGCCCTGTAACGATAATCTGTCCATACAGAGAGTAAATCTGGGGTGATGTGATACAGACTTAATGAAGCAGTCTGGTCACATTGAATCGCTAGAAACTCATCCCAAATGTCACCCTATTCCATATTTAGTGCACTACTTTTGATCAAGGATCATAGGGCTCTAGTCAAAAGTAGTGCACTATATAGTGCATCAGGTACCAGCTGGAACACACCCTCTGTTCGTTTTCAGCCACCTTGTGCGAGATAGTACTAGAATCACTGCACCTTGTAGTACTTCAGGATTCAAGAAGCGTGCTTCACCAGTCTGCCTGCCTGACTGTCAGCTTCAGTACTTGAAGGCTGAATGCTCCTGTAGGTCCAATACACTGATAAGTATTTTATTCTTCACCAAAATCTTTATTCACTTCTTTTCCATTACGGATAATGCAAATTATAATGCAAGTTATTATCATAAATGGAACCAAATTCCCTATACTGCACTACTTTAGACTAAGGCCCTTAGGGTTCTGGTCAAAAGTAGTGCACTATATAGGGGATAGGGTGTCATTTCAGACACAGCCAGTGTCTCTTCTCGTTGTCTCAGGACATCGGCTGTCTCCTCGCACAGTGAGACCTCATCCTGACTTCCTAACTTCCCTCTAGCCTGGCCCTGTCCAAGACGCTGAGGATGAGAAATAGAGCTGGTGCAGCGGAGCAGAGAGACGAGAGACGGCAAGCACGCACACACACACATACAAAACACACACAGAGCTTGAGAAAATCTTCAAGGAAGAATGGGAGAAAATCCCCAAATCCAGATGGGTAAAGCTGATACAGACATACCCAAAATATTTCTAAAAACATGTTTTCACTTTTTCCTCCTTGCTCGCACATGCTTTTTCAGTTCTGCCCACAAATGTTCTATAGGCTTGAGGTCAGGGCTTTGTGATGGCCACTCCAATACCTTGACATTGTTGTCCTTAAGCCATTTTGCCACAACTTTGGAAGTATGCTTGGGGTCATTGTCCATTTGGAAGACCCATTTGCGACCAAGCTTTAACTTCCTGACTGATGTCTTGAGATGGTGCTTCAATATATCCACATAATTTTCCGTCCTCATGATGCCATCTATTTTGTGAAGTGCACCAGTCCCTCCTGCAGCAACGCACACCCCCACAACATGATGCTGCCACCCCCATGCTTCACGGTTGGGATGGTGTTCTTCGGCTTGCAAGCCTCCCCCTTTTCCCTCCAAACATAACGGTGGTCATTATGGTCAAACAGTTCTATTTTTGTTTCATCAGACCAGAGGACATTTCTCCAAAAAGTACGATCTTTGTCCCCATGTGCAGTTGCAAACCGTAGTCTGGCTTTTTTATGGTTTTGGAGCAGTGGCTTTTTCCTTGCTGAGCGGCCCTTCAGGTTATGTTGATATAGGGCTCGTTTTACTGTGGATATAGATACTTATGTACCTGTTTCCTCCAGCATCTTCACATGGTCCTTTGCTGTTGTTCTGGGATTGATTTGCACTTTTCGCACCAAAGTACGTTCATCTCTAGGAGACAGAACATGTCTACATCCTGAGCGGTATGACGGCTGCTTGGTCCCATGGTGTTTATACTTGCGTACTATTGTTTGTACAGATGAACGTGGTACCTTCCTTGCTCCCAAATATGAACCAGACTTGTGGAGGTCTACAATTTTACTTTCTGAGGTCTTGGCTGATTTCTTTTGATTTTCCCATGATGTCAAGCAAAGAGGCACTGACTTTGAAGGTAGGCCTTGAAATACATCCACAGGTACACCTCCAATTGACTCAAATTATGTCAATTAGCCATTTAGAAGCTTCTAAAGCCATGACATCATTTTCTGGAATTTTCCAAGCTGTTTAAAGGCACAGTCAACTTAGTGTATGTAAACTTCTGACCCACTGGAATTGTGATACAGTGAATTAGAAGTGAAATAATCTGTCTGTAAACAATTGTTGGAAAAATGACTTGTGTCAGGCACAAAGTAGATATCTTAATTAACCCACTTGCCAAAACTATAGTTTGTGAACAAGAAATTTGTGGAGTGGTTGAAAAATGAGTTTTAAATACTCCAACCTAAGCGTATGTAAACTTCCGACTTCAACTGTATGTTAACGTATTTTTAACACTTTCTTCGGATGCTTGATTATTTTTCTTGCTTTACTGGGAAGCTTAGCCGAGGTAGACATGCTCTGGTTATTTATGTTAGTGCAGGGTGAGCTGCACACAGTGGACATCCTGCTAGGGCACACCACCTCAGTGCTAATAGTATAACTCTGGTTCATAAGCATATGATTATTACATACAATAGCTGTAGGATCAGCAGAGACATTCAGGGCAGTAAGAGGGACATAAATTAGGTTACTTACATTGTGTCTTCCAACGCCGCTGGGATAATGTACATTTGCTGAAGCATTATGACAACTCAGCGACACAATGGTAGGGATTAAATGCGCTGGGCTTGGGTAATTGATAAGTCATTGTCTCAAAGCAGCCATATAATGCTGTGGAAGGATCCATGAACCCAAATGATTTGGGTGGATCCCATCCTCCTTATAATACGAGCTTTGTTTCCAGAAGGTATCAAAATTGCCAATAAATGTTACACCCACAGAGCTGCAATAGTCTCGTAGCCAGCAATGGAGAGCTAAAAGTCTGCTGAACTGTTCAATGCCATGATTTAGGGAGGGCAGAGGGCCAGATATTATGAGGCGTTTGTTGGTGTCAAGCAGTGACCCAATCAGTTCTTTAAAATCCATCTTCAGCTGTTCGGAGCAGGCCTTCATATTTGCTGACACCTTACAGTCAAATTTTGGCACTAGTAGAGTAGCTATCTAGCTACAGTATATAAACCACGCCCCTCTGCAAACACGCCTTCTCCAGTGTGTTTTACAAGGCAGTACTTGTTTAAATTAGGTAAGAGAAAATTATGTTACCATTGGTGTATTCACATTAGCGTTAAGTTGATGTCACCTTATGCCCCTAATAATGAATCCAAGTGTTTGACGTGGGGGAGAGGACCAGTAACTTTATGATCAAACTTTATCAATGTAGAATCAAAAGACATTTTTCATACTTTGATCTGGTTTCCATCAAATATCATAACATTTAATGAAAATGAAATTTGACAAGATTCTGACTGTACGTGACTTTCAAGCATTCATCAGTCAGACTATTCACAAAGTATGATGATTAACGTATCATCATCACAACCTTAAAACACCCACTTGAATCACATTTCTTTAAGCCAAGTGTTGCAGAATCAATTCACTGCAGTCATAATTGGAGTCAGTCTAATTGATCCAGGGTGTGAGTCCCAAATGGCACTATATAGTACAGTACTGTTGACCAAAGCCCCGTGGGCCCTGTTCAAAAGTAATGCACTACATAGGGAACAGAGTGCCATTTGGAACACATCCAGGCTCATGTTTGGGGCGGTAGCGTAGCCTAGTGGTTAGAGCATTGGACTAGTAACCGAAAGGTTGCAAGTTCGCATCCCCGACCTGACAAGGTACACATTTGTCGTTCTGCCCCTGAACAAGGCAGTTAACCCACTGTTCCTAGGTTGTCAATGAAATTAAGAAGTTGTTCTTAACTGACTTGCCTAGTTAAATAAAGGTAAAATAAATAAAAATGTTTGATCAGAGTGGAAGCTGTGCAACCCCATCTATCTTCCCCCCCTGTGATGTGTTACATTATCCTGTTCAACCTTTAAAGAGATTGAACAGGATATTAAGCACTTACAAATTCGTAACATATTGGAATTTGTAACATGTCATACAAAATGAATGATATGCACAATTTTCGGTGACCCATTTTGGCTTGTGAGCTCTACTTTGAAAACTACTGGCTGAAATGATCCAAAACCTTTATAACGCATCTTTAAGGCGCTAAATCATAATGGTGTATTAGATTAAAAATAAGAGTCGAGCACTATGGCTAAGTTCATGAGGCGTGATCTTCCTGGCAGAAAGACAAAAGACTGATGCCAGATCCCCAGTGGGAATCGAACCCACAATCCTTGGCGTTGCAAGCTCCGTGCTCTACCAACACACATAGGACCACCATAATGACTGATGCCAGGTCAGTTCTGTCAGCTTATCTTCATGCATCTCGTACTGTGTAATGGATTCCTTTGAACCATGACCAATATATACTCACATTGCAATGATGGGTGTTTTTTAGGCCGAAACACCTCAGTGTGTGAACTGATACCTAAACCCATTCCTTTGAAGGCTCATTCATTCTACACAGTTCAGCACCATAACAACTGACTGAGAACAGCTATTCCCAGCCATTCCCTCTCCCTCCTCCCTCACCCCAATCCCACAACACAACAACTTGCTGTAGTTAGAGCCAAATGCAGGACAGGCAGGGGATGCTTACAAGAGACAACAGGATCAGGGGCCTTATTTATAACCGCTGCATACATTTACCACTAAATATCTGCATAAACTTGACGCATGCCACACATACGCATGTTTACCGTTATAAATCACACCCCTCCTGGAACTGTGAAAACGCCGCCTGAAAAGCACCCATCATTCACCTTTTATTGTGAAAATAATGCCCTTATTTGCTGTATACTTTGGAAGTATTGGAATTAGGCCAAGGTAGTTTCTAAAGGAAATAGCAATGGCAAACTTGATCAAATGTCTCTGGAGGTGTTGACAGAATGTTGAAAACTTTCTGACTTCTTAAAGACAAATAGAACAGCAAATTGTTCTGGACCTGTATACAGATCATTTGAATTCAATAATGTTTTGCATTGACTTTTTCCTGAACATGGAATATGAGTCCATCATGGTGGTGAGGAATTTATTCTGCAATAGTTATGAAAATATGAATTATATTTATAAATGAACTATTGTTTACTTGAGACATTTGAAATTACAGTAGACTATTCAGATGCACAGTAGCCTAAAAAATATATATGGAAAAGGTGAACTGTATGAGTGAGAGAGAGAGAGAGAGAGAGAGAGAGAGAGAGAGAGAGAGAGAGAGAGAGAGAGAGAGAGAGAGAGAGAGAGAGAGAGAGAGAGAGAGAGAGAGAGAGAGAGAGAGGGGCTAGTAGAATAGAGATTTTCACCATGCTACTCTCCTCTTGGCTTCTTCTCACTCCCCAGCAGTACAGAGACAGACATAGCTTGTTTCTCTTCCTCTTAGCCTGGAATGAAAGAGAGGAGCAGAGGGAAGCCAGTCCCCCGCCAGTCCCCCAGTGAAGTGGGCTGACTGTAACGGTTGTGAGGGCCAGATGCTGCAGATGGAGCTCAGGCTCAGCCACCATACTGTCCCTAGCTGCAGCCAGCTGCAGTGGGACCACACCGCCCGATCCATCACCTCCTCCTGCTCTCTCCTTAGCCGGAGAGGAGACACACAGGCTGGCTGTAAAGGAATGCCATCTGCCCGCATGAGGAGAGGGTAACCAAATGAAGGCATGACAGCAGGGCGAAAGAAAAGAGAATCCCACACTGCACTCGCCAGTATCGCTCGTTTATTTGAGCTTACGTATCAACCTCAGAATCTTTGTCAGAGCAAGATCGATAGACAATAGAAAAAGGTACACCTCCATCGTCTCTGTGTGTGACCACCTTCAACAACCTGTACTGGATGGATACTCTTTTGCTTATCTGATAGACAAGACACCCATGGCTGAGCACTACTCCTGTTTCACCTGCTACGATCACCACTCACAACTCACACTGACTGGGGATCAGATCAAAACTAGTTGTTCGACAATGACAACCGGCCCCTTCCCGTTCTGCTGTCTAGAGTAGTGACGGAACCATGTGTAAGACAGAGGATGTGTGCCAAACGGTGGGCCATAGTCAAAACTAATGCACTTAATAGGGATTAGGGTGCCATTTGGGACACAGCAGCAGCACCCTACATATTTAAAATGTTTTTAATCTCTTTAAAGAGCAACTGCCCCTAAAAACCAACTCATCCCTTTGAAAATGGCCTATGTGGCATCAGTATGAGTCAGAAACATGTATTCTATTGTCAAAATTGACGATAAAGTGTACATACACTGTAGGATATTTTTGGTTATAAAGTCAGTCTCGTCTAAAATGGAGTTTGGAACCTCGGTGCGTCACAACAAGTAAATGAAGGTTGGGTTTGGATTACAATTATGTCAACAAATCAGGCCCCCTTTTGCCAAACTCCACGTGCAAATTGCCCCTCTGCCCATTTCGCTTCCCTTCATTGAATCGGGCTCTGTTGTTTCATCGCCCCAATAGAGATTGATTGAGGCCTCTAGTGGCCAAAACGCAGTTTTAGCGTGGGCAACGCCATTGAGGACTTCCACCATTTTAATGTAGTCAACTGGGTGGGACTTCCAACTTCATTGGCTGATCCCTCATGATGACCCTGTTGAAGTCATGTCCAACCGGATCATCAGGAGGGATCAGCCAATCGTTAAGAAGAAAATTGACTACTTCAAAATAGAGATTGCCTCAATGGCGCTGCCCGTGCTGTCACAGAAGCAATAATGGCACAGATATAAAGATGAGTCTATCTAGCTCTATGATCGCTGCCCAACATGTTCAAAGGATCACGTTCATTTTAGACTGAAAAGCCCTATACGGATTGACCATGCAATGCATGCTTCCAGCAGGATACAGAGGTAATCATCCCCAGCTTCCAATTGTCTCATTCATCCCCCTTCTTCTCCCCTGTAACTATTCCCCAGGTCGTTGCTGTAAATGAGAATGTGTTCTCAGTCAACTTACCTGGTAAAATAACGGTTAAATAAAACTGGTTTGCATGCCCTGCTGAAGGACCCTATCATGTGGAATAGGTGGTTGGAGTTCGTTGGTCCCTTGTGGTGGTGAGTATACCAGTAGCTAGACCGTGTATTTATCACTAGCATAGCTGACGACATGTTAGCGAACTAGCTACCCTAACATTAGCCAGCTGCCTAGCTAGCTAGCTGGCTAACATTAGCCTACCTCAAAACAACTCTGATTTGGCTTGGAAACGCAATAACATTTCAAAGGAAGGCAAATAATTAGTAGGAAAACCTTTTATCATGTGATGTTGCCAGATTGACTTTAAATGCAGTATAACTTTAGCCAGCAAAAAGTATAACTTTAGCCAAACAAAAAGTGTGTTGTTTTGTAAAGTTTTGAAAGAATGGACTACCTGACCAGAGAGGTCCAGGACCTGAAGATCAGCTTGCAGTTCTCCCAGGGTCAGCTCGATGAGTTTAAACAGGAGAACGGCAAGATGACAACAATCTGTAAGCCATTGAGAGACGACATCAGTTCTGTATGTGAATCCATGATACCAATGACGGAGAAATCAGATTTTCTCGAGGGACAATCAAGGAGGAACAACATTGTTGTGGACGGAATAGCAGAATCACCACATGAGACCTGGATGGAGTCTGAGGACAAATTGAGGGAAATGATCTTGAAGAAACTAAAGATTGAGGCAGAGCGTGCCCACAGGACTGGACAACTCACCACCGGCCCAGGTGACAGGCTCAGGCCGATAGTGGTCAACTTCTTGAGGTTCAAGGACAAGTCAGCTCTTCTGGAAAGAGCCAAGAACGGAAAGTACATCTTCCTCAATGAGGACTATCCTGAAGCTGTAAGCCAGAAGAGGAAAGAACTTATCCCAGCCATGAAAGCTGCCAGAGCGTTAGGGGACATTGCTTACATCCACTATGACAGGCTCATTGTCCACCCTCCTTACCAAAAGCCTGGAAGGGATGAGAGAGCCAAGCCTATGGGTTCGTAGCTTGAACCCCACAGCACACACACACACACTTACACAACTGATTAATGGACTGCTGAATGTATATTTTTTCTCTTGCTTTGTTTGCTCTTCGCCATATTATGTCTATCGCCGATAAGCTACCCAGGAAAGAGTTAACATTCATATATTAGCCATTTCTGAGACTCACTTAGATAATTAATTTGATGATACAGCAATAGCAATACAAGGATATGACATCTATAGGAGAGACAGGAATGATGAAGGGGGGTGTTGTTGTATATATTCAGAGCCAAAACTCTGTAATGCTTAGAGAAGATCTTATGTCAAGTGTTATTGAAGTGTTGTGGTTGCAGGTTCACCTGGCACATCTAAAGCCTTTTCTTTTGGGGTGTTGCTATAGGCCACCAAGTGCTAACAGTCATTATCTAAATAATATGTGTGAAATGCTTGATAGTGTATGTGACGTAAAAAGAGAGGTCTACTTTCTGGGGGACCTGAATATTGACTGGTTTTCATCAAGCTGTCCGCTCAAGAGGAAGATGAAACCAGTGCCTATAATATGGTTCAGGTTATTAATCAACCTACGAGGGTGTTTACAAACACTACACGAACAAGATGTATTGCACAGATACATTTATTGATCACATTTTTACTGATACTGTAGAACTTTGTTCTAAAACTGTATCTGTACCCATTGGATGCAGTGATCACAATATAGTGGCTATATCCAGGAAAGACAAAGTTCCAAAAGCTGTGCCTAAAATAGTGTATAAGAGATCAGACAAAAGATGTTACTGTGAATCTTATGTGGATGATGTTAACAATATTTGTTGGTCTGATGTGATTAATAAGGAGCATCCAGACACTGCACTTGATGAATTTATGGAATTGCTTCTTCCAATTATTGAGAAACATGAATCTGTTAAGAAACTGACGGTTAAGGCTCCATGGATTGATGGGGAATTGAAAAACTGTATGGTTGAAAGAGATGGGGCAAAAAGAGTGGCTAATAAGTGTGGCTGCACATCTGACTGGCTGACATACTGTAAATTTAGGAATTATGTGACTAAACTCAACAAAAAAGAAAGAAAGAAGAAACTGTATTATGAAGCCAAAAGGAATGATGGGAAAAGTACTTTAAATTAAATGATGCGCAGAAAGACAAATTCAACTCCATCTTTCATCAAATCAGAAGGCTTATTCATCACAAAACCATTTGATGTTGCCAATACTTATGTCATGCAATAAAATGCTAATTAATTACTTAAAAATCATACAATGTGATTTTCTGGATTTTTGTTTTAGATTCCGTCTCTCACAGTTGAAGTGTACCTATGATAAAAATTACAGACCTCTACATGCTTTGTAAGTAGGAAAACCTGCAAAATCGGCAGTGTCTCAAATACTTGTTCTCCCCACTGTAAATATGAACTTTATCGAACAAAACATATATGTATTGTGTAACATGAAGTCCTATGAGTGTCATCTGATGAAGATCATCAAAGGTTAGTGATTCATTTTATCTCTATTTCTGCTTTTTGTGACTGGCTGGAAAATGGCTGTGTTTTTCTGTGACTAGGTACTGACCTAACATAATCAGATGGTGTGCTTTCGTCGTAAAGCCTTTTTGAAATCGGACACTGTGGTGGGATTAACAACAAGTTTCCTTTAAAATGGTGTAAAATACTTGTATGTTTGAGGAATTTTAATTATGAGATTTCTGTTGTTTGAATTTGGCGCCCTGCACTTTCACTGGCTGTTGTCATATCGATCCCGTTAACGGGATCTCAGCCGTAAGAAGTAAAGTGGCTAGAGATTTGAGTCAGTATGTTGGCAGCAGCCACTCAATGTTAGTGATGGCTGTTTAACAGTCTGATGGCCTTGAGATAGAAGCTGTTTTTCAGTCTCTCGGTCCCCGCTTTGATGCACCTGTACTGACTTCGCCTTCTGGATGATAGCGGGGTGAACAGGCAGTGGCTCGGGTGGTTGTTGTCCTTGATTATCTTTTTGGCCTTCCTGTGACATCGGGTGGTGTAGGTGTCCTGGAGAGCAGGTAGTTTGCCCCCGGTGATGCGTTGTGCAGACCTCACTACCCTCTGGAGAGCCTTACGGTTGTGGGCAGAGCGGTTGCCGTACCAGGCGGTGATACAGCCCGACAGGATGCTCTCGATTGTGCATCTGTAAAAGTTGGTGAGTGTTTTTGGTGACAAGCCAAATTTCTTCAGCCTACTGAGGTTGAAGAGGCGCTGTTGCGCCTTCTTCACCACGCTGTCTGTGTGGGTGGACCATTTCAGTTTGTCCGTGATGTGTACGCTGAGGAACTTAAAACGTTCCACCCTCTCCACTACTGTCCCGTCAATGTGGATAGGAGGGTGATCCCTCTGCTGTTTCCTGAAGTCCACGATCATCTCCTTTGTTTTGTTGACATTGAGTGTGAGGTTGTTTTCCTGACACCACACTCCGAGGGCCCTCACCTCCTCCCTGTAGGCCATCTCGTCGTTGTTGGTAATCAAGCCTACCACTGTAGTGTCGTCTGCCAACTTGATGATTGAGTTGGAGGCGTGCATGGCCATGCAGTCATGGGTGAACAGGGTGTACAGGAGAGGGCTGAGAATGCACCCTTGTGGGGCCCCAGTGTTGAGGATCAGCGGGGTGGAGATGTTGTTTTCTACCCTCACCACCTGGGGGCGGCCCGTCAGAAAGTCCAGGACCCAGTTGCACAGGGTGGGGTCGAGACCCAGGGTCTCAAGCTTAATGACGAGTTTGGAGGGTACTATGGTGTTAAATGCTGAGCTGTAGTAGATGAACAGCATTCTTACATAGGTATTCCTCGGGTTAGGGGAGGGTTTGGCCGGCTGGGATGTCCTTGTCCCATCGCGCTCTAGCAACTCCTGTGGTGGGCCGGGTGCATGCTGACACGGTCGCCAGGTGTATGGTGTTTCCTCAGACACATTGGTGTTGCTGGCTTCCGGGTTAAGCGGGCAGTGTGTCAAGAAGCAGTGCGGTTTGGCAGGGTTGTGTTTCGGAGGACGCATGGCTCTCGACCTTCGCCTCTGCTGAGTCCGTACGGAAGTTGCAGCGATAGGACAAGACTGTAACTACCAATTGGATATCATGACATTGGGGAGAAAAGGGGCTAAAAAGCACAATTTCGTTGTAAAGATGGGAGAGGTCTGTCCGTAATAAAGAGATTTTTGACACCACACTCCACGAAGTAAGTCCTGCAGGCTTTAGTTTTATCTTATCTTGATTATTGTACAATTATATGGTCAAGTGCTGCAAAGAAAGACTTAGTTAAGCTACAGCTGTCCCAGAATATAGCGGCACGTCCTGCTCCTCATTGTAATTGTCATGACGTTGGGTTGGGGGTAGGTTTATGACAGTCATAAATACCTCTTTCCCCCTTTTTCTCTCTCCCTACTATAACTGATGTGACATAAGGAAACCCATGGGTTAACATAGAGGTTCTGGTAACATCAGAAGTTGGGGGAAATGAACTATATTCTGGTGATCCGACCAACTGAACATATGCGGTGGTACTTAAGGTATATTATGTTAGTTCGGTTGCCCTCTGACACATTCTCATCAAGGATAGAATGACAAACTCTACTGTGGAAAGTCTAAATGTCAGGGATATCGGATTCACATGGAATTGTTGTTTAATTCAAATGTTTGAATATGACATTATTTGTGAAGAGGTGAAATGTAATTTTAGCTTCCAAATGAGAGATCTGTGCTTTCATAAGTTTTCCTCTGCTCACAGTGGTCCGCCCCTGTGAAGAAGCATGGGTTAATAGACTTTTCAGACACACCCCTCTCCCTCCACTATATAAAGCCACGAACCAGAATATAACTTTCTGTTCCGGGTACGCTAGGATGACGATCCAGTGTCAGAATGGTTCAGATAATCACTATAGATGAAGCCAACATCAGCATGGACTTTGATTGTGAATGGTATGAACTTTGAACTCGTATTCACTACAGAAGTGATATCTCCTAGCCTTTGAGTTAGCAACAGCTAAACGCAGGTTCGGAAGGACAGTCCAAGTATCCCGTCTAATACACACAACGCATCCCGTGACTACCAGAGACATTCTTCAAAGGACAGAGGACTCGGGTTGGCGACACGGTCCATCTACCACCAACCTACGGAAGCGCAGCTCAGAGTAAATATGTATTGCATTTTCCTCTTCAAATGGGCGGTAATTTAGAATGCATAAGATACTGTATTTACGATAGCACAGCTAGCCTATGTTCAAGTCTCCCGCTCTTTCACTAGGACTCAACCCCCTTTCCTTTGTGTAACAAGCTGTCATATCTATTCCGCCCGCTAGGGCCGTTTTTCCGTATGACGTAATTTGTGATCAAGTTATGAGTTAATTGTATATGTGTGATTCTGTGTGATTAGTTAGGTATTTAGTAAATAAATAATTAAACCCAATTTTGCATTGCTGATTCAACTTGTTAGCCAGGATTCTTGCAGATAATCAAGGACTTACAACTTTCAGATGAGACTGAATAAAATGACGATTAATGTGACTGCTATTTAGTAAAATATTACTAAATCTTTAAGAGTTTATTCGAAAGATAACAGCTCTATAAATATTCTTTCGTGGTGTCCCTCTCTAGTTAATTCATATTTACATGATTAGTTCAATCAGGTAATATTAATTACGGAGAAATTATTTTATAGAATAGCATGTCATAGCAATTAATCTGGCATAGTCAAAGACACGACATAATCAAAGGGCTAATATTAATACTATGAATACTATGGTGTTAAATGCTGAGCTGTAGTAGATGAACAGCATTCTTACATAGGTATTCCTCTTGTCCAGATAGGTTAGTGCAGTGTGCAGTGTGATTGCGATAGCGTCGTCTGTGGACCTATTCGGGCAGTAAGCAAATTGGAGTGGGTCTAAAGTGTCAGGGAAGGGTGGAGGAGACTAAATTAATTGGTGTTACCTTAGATTGTAAACTGTCATGGTCAAAACATATAGATTCTCACTACAGACCCTGGTTTGATCCCAGGCTGTGTCACAGCCGGCCACGACGGTAGACCCACAATTGGCCCAGCGTCGTCCGGGTTAGGGGAGGGTTTGGCCGGCCAGTCTCTCTTGGCTAAGAGTTGAGGAAAGACTGACTGTGTCACTTCTTGTTTTTATTAGAAACATTCATGTGTTGTAAATTCCAAATTGTTTGCATATTTAACTTACACACAGCACTGACACACACACTCCGTGGCCGACGTGAGTAAGACATTTAAACGTGTTAACCCTCGTAAGGCTGCCAGGCCAGACAGCATCCCGAGCCGCGTCCTCAGAGCATGCGCAGACCAGCTGGCTGGTTTGTTTACAGATATTTTCAATCTCTCCCTATCCCAGTCTGCTGTCCCCACATTCTTCAAGATGGCCATCATTGTTCCTGTACCCAAGAAGGCAAAGGTAACTGAACTAAATGACTATCGCTCTGTAGCACTCACTCTGTCATCATGAATTGCTTTGAGAGACTAATCAAGGATCATATCACCTCCATTTTACATGCCACCCTAGAACCACTTCAATTTGCACCCCAATAGGTCCACAGACGATGCAATCGCAATCACACTGCACACTGCCCTATCCCATCTGGACAAGAGGAATACCTATGTAAGAATGCTGTTCATTGACTACAGCTCAGCATTCAACACCATAGTACCCTCCAAGCTTATCATTAAGCTTGAGGCCCTGGGTCTCAACCCTGCCCTGTGCAACTGGGTCCTGGACTTCCTGACTGGCCGGGTAGGAAACAACATCTCCACTTCGCTGATCCTCACCCCACAAGGGTGCATGCTCAGCACCCTCCTGTACTCCCTGTTCACCCATGACTGCATGGCCATGCACGCCTCCAACTCAATCATCAAGTTGGCAGACGACACAACAGTGGTAGGCTTGATCACCAACAACGACGAGACAGCCAATAGGTAGGTGGTGAGGGCACTCGGAGTGTGGTGTCAGGAAAACAACCTCTCACTCAACGTCAACAAAACAAAGGAGATGATCGTGGACTTCAGGAAACAGCAGAGGGAGCGGAGAAGGTGGAAAGTTTTAAGTTCCTCTGCGTACACATCACAGACAAACATGGAATGGTCAATCCACACAGACAGTGTGGTGAATAAATTTGGCTTGTCACCTAAAACCCTCACAAACTTTTACAGATGCACAATTGAGAGCATCCTGTCGGGCTGTATCACCACCTGGTACGGCAATTGCACCGCCCACAACAGCAGTGCTCTCCAGAGGGTGGTGCGGTCTGCACAATGCATCACCATGGGCAAACTACCTGCCAGAAGGCGAGGTCAGTACAGGTGCATCAAAGCTGGGACCGAGAGACTGAAAAATAGCTTATATCTCAAGGCCATCTGTTTAACAGCTGTCACTAACACAGAGAGG
Organism: Salvelinus namaycush; assembly: GCF_016432855.1. NCBI lineage: Eukaryota > Metazoa > Chordata > Actinopteri > Salmoniformes > Salmonidae > Salvelinus > Salvelinus namaycush. Next base: position 27,550,047 of record NC_052325.1, on the reverse strand, counting down.
CTGCTGCCTACATACAGACTTGAAATCATTGGCCACTTTAATAAATAGATCACTAGTCACTTTAATAATACCACATATCTTGCATTACTCATCCCATATGTTTATACTGTATTTTTAAACCATCTATTGCATCTTGCCTCTGCCGCTCGGTCATCCCTCATCCATATATTTATATGTATATATTCTTATTCCATCCCTTACTTAGATTTGTGTGTATTAGGTAGCTGTTGTGGAATTGTTAGATCACTTGTTAGATATTACTGCACTGTCAGAACTAGAAGCACAAGCATTTTGCTACACTCACAATAAAATCTGCTAACCATGTGTATGTGACCAATAACATTTGATTTGATTTGACTTACCCCACCAGACATGCCATGAGGGGTCTTTCACAGTCCTCAAGTCCAGAACAAATTCAAGGAAATACAGTATTATACAGAGCCATGAGTGCATGGAACTCCCTTACATCTTATATAACCTAAAGTGAACAGCAAACCTGGTTTCAAAAAACAAAAAAGCAACTCCTCACTGCATTACGCCTCTCCCTCATGTGACCTACTTGTTGTGTGTACAGTATGTACTGACATGTATGTGTAACTGATTGATGCACACATACACGCACACACAATACATGTTCATGTTTTAAAATGTAGGTACACTGAACAAAAATATAAATGCAACATGCAACAATTTCAAAGATTTTACTGAGTTACATTTCATATTAGGAAATCAGTCAATTTAATTAAATTCGTTAGGCCCTAATATATGGATTTCACATGACTGAGAATACAGACATGCATCTGTTGGTCACATATACCTTAAAAAAAGGTAGGGGTTTGGATCAGGAAAGCAGTCAGTATCTGGTGTGACCACCATTTGCCTCATGCAGCGCGATGCATCTCCTTTGCATAGAGTTGATCAGGCTGTTGATTGTGGCCTGTGGAATGCTTTCCCAATCCTCTTCAATGGCTGTGCAAAGTTTTTGGATATTGGTGGGAAATGGAACACGCTGTCGTACACATCGATCCAGAGGATCCCAAATGGGTGACATGTCTGTTGAGTATGCAGGCCATGGAAAAACTGGGACATTTTAAGCTTCCAGGAATTGTGTGTAGATCCTTGCAACATGGGGCTGTGCATTATCATGCTGAAACATGAGGTGATGTTGGCAGATGAATGGCACGACAATGGACCTCAGGATCTCCTTAGGGTATCTCTGTGCATTCAAATTGCCATAGATAAAATGCAATTTTGTTCAGTGTCCTTATCTTATGCCTGCCCATACCATAACCCCACCACCACCACTATAGGGCACTCTGTTCACAACGTTGACGTCAGCAAACCGCTTGCCCACATGACGCCATACACGCTGTCTGCCACCTGCCTGGTACAGTTGAAACCTGGATTCATCCGTGAAAAGCACACTTCTTCGGCGTGCCAGCGGCCATCAAGCAACCAGATGAGCTTCCCTGCGACAGTTTCTGACAGTTTGTGCAGAAATTCTTCGGTTGTGCAAACCCAAGCTGTGTTCGAATACCCATACTAACATACTGTATACTACATACTTAATGAGTATATACTACATACTATATACTATTAGTTCATTTTAGTATACTGTAAACGAACCGTATCATTTCAGATGAGCGTACAAGAGCTTTGCCTGCCTACCGGAAGTTGATGCTGTTGCTATGCAACCTCTTGCTAGCTTGTTAGCAGAAAAAATGACTAGCTAAACATTTCTCAATTTCGGTTGTGTTTGTAAATTCAATCTGGAGTGCCAGAGTGCGCTCTGGGCATTCGGAAATCCAGAGCGTTGTCAGATTGTCCATTCATAAATTTGGAGCGTTCAGAGCACACACTGGACGCTCTGACCGAGGAGTAGGGTTGATACGATTTGCACCCCAATAGGTCCACTGACGATGCTATCGCAATCACACTGCCCTAACCCATCTGGACAAGAGGAATACCTATGTAAGAATGCTGTTCATCGACTACAGCTCAGCATTTAACACCATAGTACCCTCCAAACTCTTCATTAAGCTAAGGACCCTGTGACAAAACACCTCCCTCTGCAACTGGATCCTGGACTTCCTAACGGGCCGCCCCCCAGGTGGTAAGGGTAGGCAACAACACGTCTGCCACCCTGATCCTCAACACTGGGGCCCCTCAGGGGTGTGTACTTAGTCCCCTCTTGTACTCTTTGTTCACCCACGACTGCGTGGCCAAACACGACTCCAACACTATCGTTAAGTTTTCTGACGACACAACAGTGGAATGCCTGATCACAGACAACAATGAGACAGCCAATAGGGAGGAGGTCAGAGAACTGGCAGTGTGGTGCCAGGACAACAACCTCTCCCTCAATGTGAGCAAGACAAAGGAGCTGATCGTGGACTACAGGAAAAGGTGGGCTGAACTGGCCCCCATTAATATCAACGGGGCTGTAGTGGAGCGGGTCGAGAGTTTCAAGTTCCTTGGTATCCACATCACCAGTGAACTATCATGGTCCAAACACACCAAGACAGTTTTGAAGAGGCCACGACAAAACCTTTTTCCCCTCAGGAGAATGAAAATATTTGCCATGGGTCCCCAGATCCTCAAATATTTCTACAGCTGCACCATTGAGAGCATCCTGCCCGGTTGTATCACCGCCTGGTATGGCAACTGCTCGGCATCCAACCGTAAGTCGCTACAGAGGGTAGTGCGTACGGCCCAGTACATCACTGATGCCAAGCTTCCTGCCATCCAGGACCTATATAATAGGCGTGTCAGAGGATAGCCCATAAAATTGTCAGAGACTCCAGTCACCTACTATAGACTGTTTTCTCTGCTACCGCATGGCAAGCGGTACCTGAGTGCCAAGTCTAGGACCAAAAGGCTCCTTAACAATTTCTACCCCCAAGCCATAAGACTGCTGAACAATTAATCAAATAGCCACCGGACTATTACATTGACCCCCCCCTCCATTTGTTTTGTGCACTGCTGCTACTTGCTGTTTTTTATCCTCACATAGTCACTTCACCCCTACCTACATGTACAAATTTCCTCAACTAACCTGTTCCCCCGCACACAGACTCGGTACCGGTACCCCCTGTATATAGCCTTGTTATTGTTATGTTATTGTGTTACTTTGAATATTTTTTTTATTAAATGTTTTACTTTTGTTTATCTGGTGAATATTTCCTTAAACTCTTCTTGAACTGCACTGTTGGTTAGGGCTTGTAAGTAAGCATTTCACGGTAAGGTCTACACATTTGATTTGTGTCAGATATGAACTATCCTAACTGCCATTGGTAATAGAACAGTGACTATGTGTGTATGTGGCATCTCACCGTAAATCTCACTGTAGTTATTGAACTCAACCTGCAGGAGGTTTGTTTGTTGTGATTGAATGGGTGGAAATAGCTGCGGGCAAGGTTCTGACAGATGAGTGTGTCTTGGTGGTGGCAAGGACACACCCAAGAAACTAGAGAACGACTGATATGGATTTTTTTTAGGGCCGATGCTGATTATGGGTCTCAAGGAGGCCAACGGACAATATTTTAAGGTGATATAATATCGTTACATTTTTAAATGTTGAGGACAAACTTTCCCAGTGACAGCCATGTATGAATTAATAAATACATTTTAAAATCAAACAATACATGTGACTTTGTGTTTAACAATCTAACTACATAACAATATAATGGTAATAATTATACAGTATTTGAATGGTAAATTAAGATGGCATAGGCCTATTCGTAATACAAGTGAATGCATATTCAATAGGAGTGTGTTGATGCATTGAGTTATTGAGCTTGTTTTGACATTAGAGTCTATGGTGCTACAGATGACAATCTGTTTACCTTCCATTTGGGACTTCTATTAGCCTACTGATGAACAACATTTGCTTAGAAGCATTCACTCCAGCATGTCACACCTGTATGAAACAGTGGCTGGCGGTGGCGGTTTAAGATGACCTTATTTCTATTACAGCATGTTGGATGACTGTCATACATATTCCATTCACCCAGTTATATGTAACATCGATAAGTTTAGGCTACTACATGATACTAGAATTGTCCCTATACCCATCATGAGGTTGCTACATCCTAGCTTATGAATGAAAGTTTATAACGTAGGTGCACACAGGTCGTGAGAAAATTTTTGAGGTGACAGACAATGACACAAGGACAGACCTTGCACACTTTTGCCTGCATCTAGCTGATCTAGGGTGTCATCATTAGTCCAACAGTTGCAAACGAGAGTTTCTATTGGACAAATTCAGGTATGTTTATTCCTGTTTCATTCCGTTTGCTTCCGTTTAAGAAAGGTTTTTCAACAGAATTGACGGAATGAATACACCGCTGATCACATGTAAACACAGTTCACTTTCATAGCAGCCACGTTGTATTCCTTCACTCATCTACGCGCTCTCCTCTTCTCACCTTTTACTTTTTCTTGTGGACTTCAATGCACAACACATCAGCTGTATGTGACCAGGCAAAAAAAACTTTCCAAGCCAAACCATATCATAACCTCTACACACAGCATACATCGTTGTCACCATATTCGCTAAAGTAACTTCATAGTCAACATAGCTAATAGAACTAATGCATTAGTAAACCCGCTACAATCATGCAGTACAGTGTACAGTCAGTAAGCAGTTTATCAGTTACCCCTGCGGGCCCTAGTGCCAATACATTAGTAAAACCATGGTGCTGCCCTAGAGAGTGCTGTTGAGGCTACTTTAGACCTTCATTGCAAAACAGTGTGTTTTAATCAATTATTTGGTAATGTGAACATATTTAGTATTGTTTTATCTAAAAAGAATATATTAAATGTTTCACTGTTTTTACTTTTATCAACTGTCAATGTACGGATATGATTGCGGCTGGTCAGATCAGCACACCAGTAAATTGGCTACATTGGCTATTAGCTCCTATCTGATATCTTAGCAGCATGTTTATCTAGCCAGCTAGGTAGCATAGTAGCTAATATAGCTAGCTAGCTAGCACCACAGATAAAAGGGTTGGTTATCATAATCTTTGCTAACAGGTGTCACGTCCTGACCATAGAGAGCCCTTATTTTCTATGGTAGTGTAGGTCAGGGCGTGACTGGGGGGTTAGTCTAGTTTATATTTTCTATGTGGGGTTCTAGTTTTGTTTTCTATGTTGGTGATTTGTATGATTCCCAATTTGAGGCAGCTGGTAATCGTTGTCTCTAATTGTGGATCATATTTAAGTAGCTGTTTTTCCCTCCTGTGTTTGTGTGATATTGTTAATATCATATGTCAGCACTCCATTGTCGTCACGTTTCGTTCTTGCTTTATTGTTTTGTGCATTTCACTAAATAAAGATGTGGAACCCAGATCACGCTGCACGTTGGTCCGAGTATGCTTCCAGTTCGTACGACGAACGTGACAACAGGTCACATAGCCATCTGCTTAGCTATCTAGCTAGCTTGCTTATTTCATGCATGTCCTGGCACATAGACACAAGCCTTATTATTAGTGAATTAAAGAAACAGGAATTCAATTTTAGTCACCGTGTCAATTCATCCATTTCTCAATACCTTTCTGTTGGAGAACGAGCTAGCTTGCTGCTTGCTGCTGCTGTTGATTTTCCCAGCTAGACGTTCCTCAGCATTGTGCAGTGCTCGTGGCTCAGATGGTGAGTAGTGACTGACATAGCAGCAGTTTTGTTATGTAGCTGGAGAAGAGACAATAACCGATAGACTAGAATAGGCCAAAATCTGCCCGATGTTTCGACTTGGCCGATTATCGGTCATTCTCTAAGAAACACCCACATTAAACCACACCCCCAAGCCAACTCACATTTGGCTTCTGTCATGTCCGCCAGCATTTCTTGAGGATCAAGCCAAAATACTAGGCGGGTACAGTTCCCCTTTTAAAACTGTAGTATGTGCTTATTGATGAAGCTCACAGTAAACAGTAAGCTCACAGTCATTCAATAAACCTGAGAACTGTCCCATTCAGTTCTGTCTTTTTCCTCACACTGCCTGCCTGGCGGTCTCTGATTAGATTGGCTGATGAGATGAGATTGTACCTTCCTTTTTTTGTCCAACGATACTCCAATATAATAATGAGAGTGATGCTATCCACTTGCACTATTAAGTGTGTATGATTAGCCTACTGAGAACGCCAGGTCCTTTGCCATAATGATACCCTGCACTGCTTTTAACATGGGAGACAAATTGGCTTTGTGTAAAATGTCAGGGCGGGTTTTATGGACGCTCCCTGAGGGGTGATGCAGAGTAATTGGGGCCTGTAAAGGTAAAAAAATGCTTTGGATTCCATGAATCCTTTATGAGGAAGATCGGGTGGGTCCTACACATTACACACACATATGAGTGCGCACACACACACACGTGCGCACGCGCACACAGCCGAGACTAAAACATGACCCACATACTGCAGCCAGCCTCAGTCATACCTCTAGTCTAAGCTGTGTGTGTGTGTGTGTGTGTGTGTGTGTGTGTGTGTGTGTGTGTGTGTGTGTGTGTGGTGTATGTGTGTGTGTGTGTGTGTGTGTGTGTGTGTGTGTGTGTGTGTGTGTGTCTGTCTGTCTGTCTGTCTGTCTGTCTGTCTGTCTGTCTGTCTGTCTGTCTGTCTGTCTGTCTGTCTGTCTGTCTGTCTGTCTGTCTGTCTGTCTGTCTGTCTGTCTGTCTGTCTGTCTGTCTGTCTGTCTGTGTGTTCTCTTTGTGGCATCAGTGACTGGGTTGAATGGATTTATTGGCTTCCACAGCTGCTCCAAGGGACCAGAGAAAGCCATTAGAAAACACATCAGCCATGCAAATATAACCTCGGATGATGGGTACATTTCCATGTATTAAAAATGTGGGATACAGTTTCAGTTTCTCTGAGGACTATCAATGACCACCACCATAGCAAGGAACGCTGCTAAACGTCACCATCTACTTCTGAATTAATGGATGAATGGATGAATGACAATTATGTTTTTACAGTGATGTGCTTAGCCCTAGGAGTTGATGATTATGCTTGCATCTTTTTGTGATAAGATATCTAGTCGTAGTTGCATATTTTAAAGAAAAACGTATTTTACCAGGTAAGTTGACTGAGAACACATTCTAATTTACAGCAACGACCTGGGGAATAGTTACATGCATAATAGTGCATGGTGCTGTACCGAGACCACAGCTGTAATCACAGGAAGGAGCAGAACAGGGCTGTGTACTGCAGTCAGATACATTGCATTTAAAAGTAGCAAGAGGGGGCCTAGTAGATCCATGACTGAACAAGAGCCTCCTTTGTTCTGTGATGGACGCGCACACACAGACTTGGCCCAGTGCAGCAGCAGTGCACTTATTTTGGCCCAGCACCTACTGTATGTCTGAGTCCTGCTGTTTGTACTGAGGCGTGGAGGGCGGTGAGTCCCATGGCAGGTTACAGGGGGAGGAGTCGTCGCTGTGATTAATAACCCAGGACTAAACTTCCTCCGGCCACCAGTGAGAGTAAATGTCATTCTGGTTCATCAGTTTCGATGTATTGTCCATGTGAGGACAATACAACAGAACTGATAAGGTTGAGAGCATTGACACTTTTGTAGCTTTAATGAGGTTTACACAAGAGTTTGAGTTCCTCAAGTGCCTATTCCAATGTTGAGATAGTTACAACTGTTATATTTCAATAATGTATATTAAAGTATGTAATGTGCTAAAATATTGAATAAAACTGTTAAGTTGAGGTGTACAAACTTCACATGATGAACACAAATTACTTTTGCTCTCATGGGTGACCAAAAACAACTACCTGAAAGCCACTCCCCCAATAGGCCACGCCTCATGAAAATAACAAGATTACCCAAATATTGGTTAATTTAACCAGCGGTTGGAATTTTATTCACTATCTTCAGGAGGCGTGGCCTATTGGGGTGTGGCTTTGATATTATTATTTTTGGCCACCTGTGAGAGTAAATGTAATTCCTGTGTTTCATGTTAAGTTTGTACACTGCAAATTCAAATTTTCATTCAATATTTCAGTATACTTTTAATAACATTATTATTTCAACATTATCACAAAGTGGTAACTATCCTGACATTGGGATATGCATAACCACTTGCAAAACGCCTCATTAAAACTACCGAAGTGTCAGTGCTCAACCTTAATGTGTGATGACAATATAACAGAACAGATTAATCAGAATTACATTTACACTCACAGGTGACCAAAAATAACTTTCTGAAAGCCACACCCCTACTAAGCCACACATCCAGTCTATACACCTCAACATTTTTGTATCATCAGTGATGCTTACAGAAGTGTATGAGTTCCTTAACACTAGAACCGCCATAGGCCCATGGCCACTGACGTTTGATTTTGTAAATAAGACGAATCTGCCCCCAAAAAAGTTCTGTTCTGCTCCTTCCCTGACTGTCCTAAATGTTTGTATTTTACATTGCTCATTTGTCAGAATTTTTTAATCACAAACAGAAAAATATTTAGAGCCTATTTACCTGTTTTTTTCACACCTATTCCCAACTTAATCCGCCAAGACAATTCGCAGTAGGATGTTGGTACCCAGTCAGGCGCTAATACGTCCCTCTTTCCTCACTGAATAAATGACAAATGGATGAATGGGCAATAATTGTGCACCTTCACAATTTAATTTAAATTAAAACCAAACTGAACAATAAAGAGGGTGAAGTGGTTGATTTCATTTAGAAAGACAATAGTGTAATTTTGAGCTTGTGTTATGCCTATTTATCAGCGTTGGTGCTCATGTTAACAATTTGACCGTGCGCCTTATGGGTTGATACCATTCTCTTTTCAAATCAAATCAAATCAAATTTAATTGAATTTGTCACATGCTTACTTACAAGCCCTTAACCAATAATGCAGTTTTAAGAAAATACCAACAAACCACCCCCCAAAAAAGTAAGAGATAAGAATAACCAATAATTAAAGAGCAGCAGTAAATAACAAGAGCGGGGCTATATACAGGGGGTACCGGTACAGAGTCAATGTGCCGGGGCACCGGTGTCGAGGTAATTGAGGTAATATGTACATGTATGTTTTACTATATAAAAATAAGATGTTATGGGACTGTTTCATGTATTGTTACTATATTACTGATTACATTTATTGTAAGGGAAACAAAAAAAAAATACGTGTTGCGGTAGGCCTTCAGAATATTGCAAAACATATCCTTGACTCTATCCAAGTTGATATGCGCGAAAAAAACCATGTGTAACAATATTATCAGTTGTCAAATTGTACATGAAGAGGTGGGCACATCTTGTAATTGACAGATGCAGGGAAAGGAGTATAATTTCATCAAATCCTCCTTCAGAGTCACATGCAGGTAAAACATTTTTATTTCTATATAGTAGCCTGACTGCAGTTTGGCTTCGTAACTGACTTCAGTGGGCAAATGCTCACCTTCGATGGCCACTGGCACGCTGGAGGTGTGCTCTTCAATAATCAATTCTGGTTTCAACCGGGTAGTGTGCGAGCGTTTTGCTGATGTCAACATTGTGAGCAGAGTGCCCCAAGGTGGCGGTATGGTATGGACAGGCATAAGCTACGTACAACGAACACAATTGCATTTTATCGATGGCAATTTGAATGCACAGAGATACAGTGACGAGATCCTGAGGCCCATTGTCGTGCCATTCATCCGCCACCATCACCTCATGTTTCAGAATGATAATGCATGGCCCCATGTCGCAACGATCTGTACACAATTCCTTGAATCTGAAAATGTCCCAGTTCTTCCATGGCCTGCATACTCACCAGACATGTCACCCATTGAGCATGTTTCGGATGCTCTGCATCGACGTGTATGACAGCGTGTTTTAGTTCACGCCAATATCCAGCGACTTCGCACAGCCATTGAAGAGGACTGGGACAACATTGCACAGGCCACAATAAACAGCCTGATCAACTCTATGTGAAGGAGATGTGTCGCGCTGCATGAGGCAAATGGTGGCCACACCAGATACTGACTGGTTTCCTGATCCGCGCCCCTACTTTTTGTCCATAAATTAGGGCCTAATGAATTTATTTGAATTGGCTGATTTCCTTATATGAACTGTAACTCAGTAAAATCGTTGAAATTGTTCCATGTTGCGTTTATATTTTTGTTCAGTGTGTATGTTCAGCATTTCAGTTCACAAAGTTTGAAATAAAGCTAAGCAATACGTCAAAAGATGGAAGATGAAATGGCAACTTTCTATAACCATAATAACTCAACTTTTCTTCATTCTATCAATTTGAAACTAATTGAGAATCTTGAAAGCACTAGTAAGAAGGTGTATGCGGAAGCAGCTGTTGATAGCTAAAAAAACATGGAAACAGCATACAATTCAGTTGTGAATCTCAAACTGTTAGACATCTTTTTAGCATTAGAATAAATGCTAAGGGTAAGCCCCACTACCCAGTTACATGTACAACCAACCACAAAACCTGGTACATGAGTGTTTCTCAACATATGGTACAAATTTGCCACATGGACCTATCACTTCCGCCATATTAGATTTTTCGCCATCTGGATCTTTGATCAAATCTTCAGAAATCTTCTTATCATGAACCGTATATCCGATTGACTCAAAACTCAGAATGTATGTTACTAATCTCTGTCGCTAGTACGTTTGAGAAAAGCTAAGCAATGTGTCAAAAGATCAGAGAGAAAAGTAAAATACAAATGTCCTCAATTAACACCTTATATCTCCACTTCTCTTTGCTTGATCAACTTGAAACTTGCACATAAAGTGTTTTCAATTGCTACATGTACACAAGGGAGGATGTATAATGATTCCATGAAAATGTCTCTTTCAGTCTGCTAATAAGCAAGGATCTCTTTCATTGTTGCTTGCAGATATATTTTGTATTGTTTTCAAAGGAGAAAACTGAGTGAAAATCATGAATGTTCAACCTGTGTACTTGCTTGCTCATAAATAAACCACTGAGTCGTGGTATGAATATCAACATTCTGTAATTCTGTATAGCCAGAATGTAACAACATATTCAAAATCAACAACCACTCACAAGTACATATAGACACTCTCTACAGCTGAGGGAAATCCTCATTCAAACATACACTTACTAGGTCTGCATCCCAAATGGCACCCTATTCCCTATGTAGTGCAAGTATTGCATAGGGGGCCATGGTCAAAAATAGTGCACTACATAGGGAATATGGTGTCATTTGGGATGCAGAAACCTGACGTCTCAGAAGAGCCTTCATACTTATAAATAAAAAATCCATTCTCGATAATAAATAATGCAATTCTTGCGTCTCTAGTCTCTCGCTCGAGGAAACGTTTCCATCAATTGCATGGGTCTTGTTTGTTATTACCCAGCCCTGCAGGAGAAATTTGTTCAACACAATCTAATACCATGAGGCGTTACAAGGCGCGAGGCTGACAGATTTGTTGCAGTGCGAGTTAATCTTTCATAATCACTGATAGAGCCATTGAGCAGACAGACGTGTGTGTGTGTGATGGTGATGTGCAGGTTGACTCATAACCCACAGTCCCTGTGGTTACATACGTGGGGCCAACAGGTTTAGGATCATGAAATATTCTGTGGATGAAGGGCTGGTGGGTGGTGGGCGGTTTGAATAAAGAGAAAAAAATCCATAAATGTATAATTATTGTGCAATTTATATTTATAGGCTACATTTAGTTATTTTTACTTTTTTTTAAATTGGGGGGGGGGGGGGTAGATCAGCTTTAATATTGCATATATATTGTAGGTTCTATCAATTTAATTGTTTGCATAAATTCAATTGATTGGACATGATTTGGAAAAGCACAAACCTGTCTATATAAGGTCCCAGAGTTGACAGTGCATGTCAGAGCAAAAACCAAGCCATGATGTTGAAAGAATTGGATTGGATTGTGTAGAGGCACAGCTCTGGGGAAGGGTACCAAAACATTTCTGCAGCATTGAAGGTCCCCAAGAACACAGTGGCCTCTATCATTCTTAAATGGAAGAAGTTTGGAACCACTAAGACTCTTCTTAGAGCTGGCTGCCTGGCCAAACTGAGCAATTGGGGGAGAAGGTCCTTGGTCAGGGAGGTGACCAAGAACCCGGTGGTCACTCTGACAGAGCTCCAGAGTTCCTCTAGGGGAGATGGGAGAACCTTCCAGAAGGACAACCATCTCTGCAGCACTCCACCAATCTGGCTTTTATGGTAGCGTGGCCAGACGGAAGCCACTCCTTAGTTAAAGGCACATGACAGTCCGCTTGGAGTTTGTCAAAAGGCACCCAAAAGGCACCTAGACCATAAGACACAAGATTATCTGGTCTGATGAAACCAAGATTAAACTCTTTGACCTGAATGCCAAGTGTCACATCTGGAGGAATTATGGCACCATCGCTACGGTGAAGCATGGTGGTGGCAGCATCATGCTGTGGGGATGTTTTCAGCAGCAGGGACTGGGAGACTAGTCAGGATCGAGGGAAAGATGAACAGTGCAAAGTACAGAGAGATCCTTGATGAAAACCTGCCCCAGAGCGCTCAGGACCTCAGACTGCGGCGAAGGTTCACCTTCCAACAGGAAAACGACCCTAAGCACACAGCTAAGACAACGCAGGAGTGGCTTCAGGACAAGCCTCAATGTCCTTGAGTGGCCCAGCCAGAGCCCAACTTGAACCCGATAGAACATCTCTGGTGAGACCAGAAAATATCTTTGTAGCAACGCTCCCCATCCAACCTTAAAGAGCTTGAGAGGATCTGCAGAGAAAAATGGGAGAAACTCCCCAAATACAGGTGTGCCAAGCTTGTAGCGTCATACCCAAGAAGACTCAAGGCTGTAATCGCTGCCAAAGGTGCTTCAACAAAGTACTGAGTAAAGGGTCTGAATCCTTACGTATTTTTTTAATACATTTGCTAAAATGTAAAAAATGTTCATGTTAATCTGTGCCTCCCGCGGACGAGTTACCCCTTTATGGTTATGATTGTGTTTCTACCTGTCATTTAGACAATGACTAGCCCACTTAGCGCTAGTTTATGCTAACTTGCTAGCTAGCAACTTCACTAGCAGTGCAGTAAATGATAGCCAGCTAACTAGTTAACATAACCTGCTTGGAGTGCTAGCTAGCAACCTTAGTACCAGATTGTCTAAGCTAAAATACATTAAAAAGATAACGTAACTTAATTACTGTTGTAAATGTTAGCACTAGTGACTGATAGCTTTACACTTAATGTTACTTTGTAGCCTTTTGGATATTTTACATCACCTTTATTTAACTTGGCAAGTCAGTTAAGAACAAATTCTTATTTACAATGACGGCCTACCCCGGGCCAAACCCAATTGACGCTGGACCAATTATGCGCCCTATGGGTATCCCAGCCAGTTTTGATACAGCCTTGAATCTAACCAGGGTCTGTAGTTATGCCTCTAGCACTGAGATGCAGTGCCTTAGACCGCTGCGCCACTCGGGAGCCCCATTATAGCTAGATATATAGCTAGATAGCTAACTACGTTTTTAAGAGAGAGTTTTTCAATTGGCATCTCTACCAGTTTTCAGTTACAGGTAGGTTGTCTCAGTGCTGGAGGTGGTCTCATGAATTGTGCTCCAATTTTTCTGGGGATAGCTTTATTTGTGACCTACAGTATGTACACATCTGAATCATGCAATAGCAGAGCATAAGAGAGTTGCCACATCAATGTTGAACTGAATTAACTAGTTAAGTTATTGTTATTAAATGTTATATTCCAGTGTTATATAATGTTATTAGTTATATTCCATTCCAAAATTATATTAGAATTAATGTTTTTTTAAATGAATTAAAAACAACTATTGAAAACCTTTTGCTCCTACATGTCATTTTAAAGACTACTGTGATTTAAAATCTTGCGTTATTCAAATCATATTTAGTGTAGTTGTACATAATGGATTGTATAGAAAAAGAACAACAAAGAAAGGTTAAAGAAAATGAATGTTCAGGTGAGTTAAAAAGAGGGACTTTAGATCAAATCTCCTTCTGGTGAGGATATTAATGGTAACATGTGCAACACCGTTTTCCCTCATATTCTAGTTAAATAATTAAAACAAGACAACTAGACTTAGCTTTTAAGTATTACTTACTATAGAATTTCTAAATAAGACTGATTAAATGGGGGGCAGTTACCCCAGTACTTTAAAAAACGACCCTTTTCTAAAAACATTTCAATGAAATAACTAAAAAGTGTCAACTGTAGCCATTTACTTCCCTTTATAGTTTATTCTTCTAAGTATGACCTTCATCCACACAGCAATTTTTTTCAAAATGTTGCTTTTTTGTGTCAGCAATTAGACATTGATCTTATGGGGGCTACTTACCCCCTAGTACTCTACCTGTAGTTAAGTAGGGTCCGCAGGTAGCCTAGTGGTTAGAGCGTTGGAGTAACTGAAAAGTTGTAAGATCGAATCCCCGAGCTGACAAGGTAAAAATCTGTCGTTCTGCCCCTGAACAAGGCAGGGAACTCACTGTTCCTAGGCCGTCATTGAAAATAATAATTTGTTCTTAACTGACTTGCCTAGTTAAATAAAGGTATAACAAATATTATACATACAGTATATTCCTAATTTCCTCTTTCTTCGGGTGCTGGATTTTAACCCACAGCGGGCAATCTATTATGTTTTTCCCCATTATTTTAGGCTATTTGTAATTAGTGCATGAGCCTTAGCTTTATGGCCTAACCGTACATGCACCAAATAGCCTACATGCCAATCGCCAGATGCTTATGGGAACAGGAAGAAAAAGTTTATCTCGATCCACCGAGGCAAAAAGGACAATGTTGGATTTTAATTCAATAAGAGAAAGCTGTGACATGGAGACTTGAAAATAAAGGGAAGGGAGGGCAAGAAAAGGAAGGGAGGGCAAGAAAAGTAATTTTTGGGAAAGATTGGGTGAAGTGGTAAAAGAGGTTGGTCGCAGTGCCGGCAAATTCGACAATGACAATATGGGGACTTCAAATAGGCCTGTAGCCTAATGTTCAGATGGGTTAAATGGAAACTGAAATCTGAACACTGACTTTAGGTCTAAAACTTCTCACATAGACTTAATATTAACTCCTGCAGAATTAAACATTTCTTGCAGTAAAATTATAGGACTAATCCAAATGTACACGAGTGGAGTTATAGGATTTCTTTCTTTCAGCATCTTGAGAGATTGCGAATGCGCAGTTATATACCCTCTGTAGAGGTGCTGTCTTTATCAGTGTCATAAAAGCTGATGCATCCAAGCTGAACTGAAAAACAGCTGACTCGCTACCGCTGGACTATATCTGATAAGTGAAAATCTGAGGCTTGCACCCGCTAATATAGAAAATGCACAGTCAAAGACAACGCAATGATTTTTTTTTATAGGGGGTGCAGTTTATATATTTTTTCCTGATTTAGATAGGCATATGTTTCCGCATATAAGTTTGGTAGGCTATTTGTTAGTCAACTTGTCTATAGTATAACTAGATACATGCAGCTTCTCTTCTGTCATTATATGTTGCCCTAGAAGCCTAAATAAACCCTTGCTCACCAGAATAATGTCATAAATCGATAGAATGAATGCTTCAATCTAGTTGACATCGGTAAGGTTTTCTCTGGCATCTCTGCTTATTTTCACGGAACAAAGACATTTAGGGACCGGGGATAAAATATAATAACTACAAACAAAAAAATGCAAAAGATGTTCTGTGCAAAATTTCCAAATGACATCAGTTTGACCTGTTGTAAGGAAATAGAAAGCTGTGAAAATGACCCAACATGTTCCTGATAAGATTTCAGTTTGGCTTGGATGAATATTTTATGTGGTTGAAATAGTATCAGCTTTTATGACGCTGATAAAGATAGCACATCTACAGATGGTATCTAAATGTGCATTAGCATTCTCTCAAGATGCTGAAAGAAAGAAATGTATTTCTCCATTCCTGTTAAAAAGTTTGCCTACATTTGGTGTATCATTTTACTGCAAGAAATGCAGACTTCTGTTCACATTTACAGTTGAAGTCGGAGGTTTACATACACTTAGGTTGGAGTCCTTAAAACTCGTTTTTCAACCACTCCACACATTTCTTGTTAACAAACTATAGTTTTGGCAAGTCGGTTCGGACATCTACTTTGTGCATGATACAAGTCATTTTTCCAACAATTGTTTACAGACAGATTATTTCCCTTACAATAAATTGTATCACAATTCCAGTGGGTCAGAAGTTTACATACACTAAGTTGGCTGTGCGTTTAAATTCCAGAAAATGATGTCATGGCTTTAGAAGCTTCTGATAGGCTAATTGACATCATTTGAGTCAATTGGAGGTGTACCTGTGGATGTATTTCAAGGCCTACCTTCAAACTCAGTCCCTCTTTGCTTGACATCATGGGAAAATCAAAAGAAATCAGCCAAGACCTCAGAAAATAATTGTAGACCTCCACAAGTCTGGTTCATCCTTGGGAGCAATTTCCAAACGCCTGAAGGTACCACGTTAATCTGTTCAAGCAATAGTACGCAAGTATAAACATCATGGGACCACGCAGCCGTCATACCGCTCAGGAAGGAGACGCGTTCTGTCTCCTAGAGATGAACGTACTTTGATGCGAAAAGTGTAAATCAATCCGAGAACAACAGCAAAGGACCTTGTGAAGATGCTGGCAGAAACAGGTACAAAAGTAAGTATATCCATAGTAAAACGAGTCCTATATCAACATAACCTGAAAGGCCGCTCATCAAGGAAGAAGCCACTGCTCCAAAACCGCCAAAATAAAAGCCAGACTACGGTTTGCAACTGCACATGGGGACAAAGATCGTACTTTTTGGAGAAATGTCCTCTGGTCTGATGAAACAAAAATAGAACTGTTTGGCCATAATGACCATTGTTATGTTTGGAGGATAAAGGGGGAGCCTTGCAAGCCGAAGAACGAGGAATGGGCCAAAATTCACCCAACTTATTGTGGGAAGCTTGTGGAAGGCTACCCGAAACATTTGACCCAAGTTAAACAATTTGAAGGCAATGCTACCAAATACTAATTGAGTGTATATAAACTTCTGACCCACTGGGAATGTGATGAAATAAATAAAAGCTGAAATAAATCATTCTCTCTACTATTATTCTGACATTTCACATTCTTAAAATAAAGTGGTGATGCCAACTGACCTAAGACAGGGATTTTTTACTCGGATTGCATTTCAGGAATTGTGAAAAACTGAGTTAAAATGTATTTGGCTAAGGTGTATGTAAACTCCCGACTTCAACTTTAATCCATCTCTCTCTCTCTCAATTCAATTCAAGGCATTATTGGCATGGGAAACATTGCCAAAGCAAGTGAAGTAGATAATAAACAAAAGTGAAATTAACAATACAAATTAACAGTAAACATTACACTCACAGAAGCTCCAAAAGAATAAAGACATTTCAAATGTCATATTATGTCTATATACAGTGTTGTAACAATATGAAAATCGTTAAAGTAGAATGTGGAAAATAAATAAACATATATATGGGTTGTATATGCAATGGTGTGTGTTCTTCACTGGTTGCCCTTTTCTTGTGGCAACAGGTCACAAATATTGCTGCTGTGATGGTAGTATTTCACCCAGTCGATTTGGGAGTTTATCAAAATTGGGTTTCTTTTCAAATTCTTTGTGGATCTTTGTAATCTGAGGGAAATATGTGTCTCTCTAATATGGTCATACATTTGGCAGGAGGTTAGGAAGTGCAGCTTAGTTTCCACCTCATTTTGTGGGCAGTGTGCACATAGCCTGTCTTCTCTTGAGAGCCAGGTCGGCCTACGGCGGCCTTTCTCAATAGCAAGGCTATGCTCACTGAGTCTGTACATAGTCAAAGCTTTCCTTAAGTTCGGGTCAGTCACAGTGGTCAGGTATTCTGCCACTGTGAACTTCCTGTTTAGGGCCTAATAGCATTCTAGTTTGTTCTGTTTTTTTGTTAATTCTTTCTAATGTGTGAAAAAAAAATCTTTTTTTTCTTTCATGATTTGGTTGGGTCTAATTGTGTTGCTGTCCTGGGGCTCTGTGGGGTCTGTTTGTGTTTGTGAACAGAGCCCCAGGACCATCTTGCTTAGGGGACTCTTCTCCAGGTTCATCTCTCTGTAGGTGATGGCTTTGTTATGGAAGGTTTGGGAATCGATTCCTTTTAGGTGGTTGTAGAATTTAACGGCTCTTTTCTGGATTTTGATAATTAGCGGGTATTTGGTGTTTTACGTTGTACACAGAGAATATTTTTGCAGAACTCTGCATGCAGAGTCTCAATTTGGTGTTTGTCCCTTTTGTAAATTCTTGGTTGGTGAGCAGACCCCAGACCTCACAACCATAAAGGGCAATGGGTTCTATATGGGTTCTATAACTGATTCAAGTATTTTTAGCTATATCCTAATTGGTATGTCGAATTTTATGTTCCTTTTGATGACATAGAAGACCCTTCTTGCCTTGTCTCTCAGCTTGTTCGCAGCTTTGTGGAAGTTACCTGTGGCGTTGATGTTTAGGCCAAGGTATGTATTGTTTTTTGTGTGCTCTATTTCAACAGTGTTTAGATGGAATTTGTTTTGGTGGTCCTGGCGACTGGACCTTTTTTGGAACACCATTATTTTTGTCTTACTGAGATTTACTGTCAGGGCCCATGTCTGGCAGAATCTGTGCAGAATATCTAGGTGCTTCTGTAGGCCCTCCTTGGTTGGTGACAGAAGCACCAGATCATCAGCAAACAGTAGACATTTGACTTCAGATTCTAGTAGGGTGAGGCCGGGTGCTGCAGACTGTTCTCATGCCATTGCCAATTTGTTGATATATATGTTGAAGAGGGTGGGGCTTAAAGTCTATGGATTCTTCAATTACATTGAGATGATTTCTGAAGTGCTGTTCCTTCTTTTTCCGAAGTGTATTTCTGAATTGTTTTAGTGATTTACCATAAGGAAGGCGAAGACTCAGGTTTTCTGGATCTATATATTTTGGTTGGTTGGACAGGTTTCTCAATTTCTTTCTTAGGTTTTTGCATTCTTCATCAAACCATTTGTCATTGTTGTCAATTTTTTTTGGTTTTCTGTTTGCCATTTTTAGAATTGATAGGGAAGCTGAGAGGTCAAATATACTGTTTAGATTTTCTACTGCCAAGTTTACACTTTCAGTATTACAGTGGAACGTTGTGTCCAGGAAGTTGTCTAAAATGGATGTAATTTCTTGTTGCCTAATTGTATTTTGGTTGGTTTCCACACCACATTCCTTCCATCTATGACATTTCTTAATATTATTCAGTTTTTTTGGCTTTGATGCCTCATGATTGAGTATTGCTGTGTTCAAGTAGACTGTTCAAGTAGACTGTGATTTTGCTGTGATCTGATAGGGGTGTCAGTGGTCTGACTGTGAATGCTCTGAGAGACTCTGGGTTGAGGTCAGTGATAAAGTAGTCTACAGTACTACTGCCAACAGATGAGCTATACAGTGCCTTGCAAAAGTATTCATCCCCCTTGGCGTTTTCCCTATTTTGTTGCATTACAATCTGTAATTTAAATTGATTTTTATTTGTATCATGTAATGGACATACACAAAATAGTCTAAATTGGTGAAGTGAAATGAATAAAATTACTTGTTTAAAAAAATTCTAAGAAATTAAAAACGGAAAAGTGGTGCGTGCATATGTATTCACCCACTTTGCTATGAAGCCCCTAAACAAGATCTGGTGCAACCAATTACCTTCAGAAGTCACATAATTAGTTAAATAAAGTCCACCTGTGTGCAATCTAAGTGTCACATGATCTGTCACATGATCTCAGCATATATACACCTGTTCTGAAAGGCCCCAGAGTCTGTAACACCTCTAAGCAAGGGTCACCACCAAGCAAGCGGCACCAATGAAGACCAATGAGCTCTCCAAACAGGTCAGGGACAAAGTTGTGGAGAAGTACAGATCAAGGTTGGGTTATAAAAAAAATATCAGAAACTTTGAACATCCAACGAAGCACCATTAAATCCAGTGTAAAAAAAATGGAAAGAATATGGCACCACATCAAACCTGCCAAGAGAGGGCCGCCCACCAAAACTCACGGACCCGGCAAGGAGGGCATTAATCAGAGATAACCTTGTAGCGGAGATTGGTGTATCTGTCCATAGGACCACTTTAAGCTGTACACTCCACAGAGCTGGGCTTTACAGAAGAGCGGCCAGAAAAAAGCCATTGCTTAAAGAAAAAATAAGCAAACACGTTTGGTGTTCACCAAAAGGCATGTGGGAGACTCCCCAAATATATGGAAGAAGGTACTCTGGCCATCAAGGACAACGCTGCGTTATCTGGCAAACGCAACACCTCTCATTACCCCGAGAACACCATCCCCACAGTGAAGCACGGTGGTGGCAGCATCATACTGTGGGAATGTTTTTCATCAGCAGGAACTGGGAAACTGGTCAGAATTGAAGGAATAATGGATGGAGCTAAATACAGGGAAATTCTTGAGGGAAACCTGTTTCAGTCTTCCAGAGATTGGAGACTGGGATGGAGGTTCACCTTCCAGCAGGACAATGACCCTAAGCATACTGCTAAAGCAACACTAGAGTGGTTTAAGGGGAAACATTTAAATGTCTTGGAATGGCCTAGTCAAAGCCCAGACCTTAATCCAATTGAGAATCTGTGGTATGGCTTAAAGATTGCTTTACCCAAGCGGAACCCATCCAACTTGAAGGAGCTGGAGCAGAAGAATTGGCAAATATCCCAGTGGCTAGATGTGCCAGGCTTATAGAGACATACCCCAAGATACTTGCAGCTGTAATTGCTGCAAAAGGTATAAAGTATTGACTTTGTGGGGGTGAATAGTTATGCACGCTCAGGTTTTCTGTTTTTTGTCTTATTTCTTGTTTGTTTCACAAGAAAAAATATTTGGATCTTCAGAGTGGTAGGCATGTTGTGTAAATCAAATGATACATACCCCCCAACAAAATCAATTTTAATTCCAGGTTATAAGGCAACAAAATAGGAAAAATGCCAAGGGGGTGAATACCATGCAAGGCATTGTATAGCTTTAGCTATAGGTCAGACTTCGAAGGCGTGCACACCACCCACCACTTCCGAGTATATTACTCGCCAATGTCTCTAGACAACAAGGTAGATGAAATTAGGGCACGGGTTGCCTTCCAGAGAGACATCAGAGATTGTAACTGTCACGGCCGTTAATAAAAGAGGACCAAGGTGCAGCGTGGTGAGCGTACATTTTCCTTTATTGAATAAAAATTACGCCGAACAAAACAATAAACACTACAAAAACAAACCATGAAGCTAAAGGCTATGTGCCCTAAACAAAGTCAACTTCCCACAAACACAGGTGGGAAAAGGGCAGCCTAAGTATGGTTCTCAATCAGAGACAACGATAGACAGCTGTCCCTGATTGAGAACCCTACCCGGCCAAAACATAGAAATACAAAACATAGAACATAGAATGCCCACCCCAACTCACGCCCTGATCAAACCAAAATAGAGACATAAAAAGGATCTCTAAGGTCAGGGTGTGACAGTACCCCCCCCCCCCCCCCCCCCCCCCCCAAAGGTGCGGACTCCGACCGCAAAACCTAAACCTATAGGGGAGGGTCTGGGTGGGCATCTATCCACGGTGGCGGCCCAGGTGCGGGACGCAGACCCCGCTCCACCACTGGCTCACCCCACTTTGGTGGCACCTCTGGTGCGGGGACCCTCGTCGTCGACCCCGGACTGGGGACCCTCGTAGTGGGCCCCGGACTGGGCACCCTCGATGCGGGCCCTGGACTGGGCACCCTTGTTGCGGGCCCCGGACTGGGCACCCTCGTTGCGGGCCCCGGACTGAGCACCCTCGTTGCGGGCCCCGGAATGGGCACCCTCGTTGCGGGCCCCGGACATGGGCACCCTCGCTGCGGGTCCCGGACTGGAGAACGTCGCTGGAGGCTCCGGACTGGAGAACGTCACTGGAGGCTCCGGACTGGAGAACGTCGCTGGAGGCTCCGGACTGAAGGCCTTCGTTGGAGGCTTCGTGCCATGACTCCTCACTGGAGGCTTCGTGCCATGGATCATCACTGGAGGCTTCTTGCCATGGATCATCACTGGAGGCTTCGTGCCATGGATCATCACTGGAGGCTTCGTGCCATGGATCATCACTGGAGGCTTCGTGCCATGTATCATCATTGGAGGCTTCTTGCCATGGATCATCACTGGAGGCTTCGTGCCATGGATCATCACTGGAGGGGGGAGACGTATGGGCAGTCTGGTACGTTGAGCTGCCACAGGGCTCACCAGGCTGGGGAGACATACAGGAGGATTAGTTCTAGGCGCAGGCACAGGACTCACCAGGCTGGAGAGACATACAGGAGGCCCTGTCCTTCTGGGGACAGGCACAGGATACACTGGGCCGTGGAGGCGCACTGGAGGTCTTTAGCGTAGAGCCTGCACAATCCGTCCTGGCTGGATGGTTATTTTCGCCCTGCATATGCGAGGCGCTGGCACAGGACACACTGGGCTATGCAGACGCACCGGAGACACAGTGCGCAGAGCCGGCGCAGGACATCCTAGGCCGTAGAGACGTACTGGCGGCCAGATGCGCTGAGCCGGTACCCTCCGACCTGGCTGGATGCCCACTCTAGCCCTGCCGATTCGGGGAGCTGGAAGGTAGCGCACCGGGCTGTGCACGCGCACTGGAGACACCGTGCGCTCCACCGCATAACACGGTGCCTGACCAGTACGACGCTCGCCATGGTAAGCACGGGGAGTTGGCTCAGGTCTCCAACCTGACTCAGCCACACTCCCCGTGTTCCCCCCCCAAAATGTTTTGGAGCTGCCTCTCGGGCTTCCTTGCTAGCCGTGTCCCTTCGTAACGCTGCCGCTCTGCTCTCAGACACGAGACGTATTTGGCAGGGTCTACAGGCAATTACAGACTACAAAAAGAAAACCAGCCACGTCACGGACACCGACGCCTTGCTAAAGACAAACTAAACACCTTCTTTGCCCGCTTTGTGGATAATACAGTGACACCAACCCTAAGGACTGTGGGCCCCCCCCTACTTCTCCATGGCCGACGTGAGTAAGACATTTAAACGTGTTGACCCTCGCAAAGCTGCCGGCCCAGACGGCATCCCTAGCCGTGTCCTCAGAGCATGCGCATCCCAGTCTGCTGTCTCTAACATGCTTCAAGATGGCTACCATTGTTCCTGTACCCAAAAAGGCAAAGATAACTGAACTAAATGACTATCACCCCGTAGCACTCTCTTCTGTCACCATGAAGTGCTTTGAGAGACTAGTCAAGGATCATATCACCTCCACCTTACATTCCACCCTAGACCCACTTCAATTTGCATACCACCCCAATAGGTCCACAGACGATGCAATCTCCATTACACTGCACACTGCCCTATCCCATCTGCACAAGAGGAATACCTATGTAAGAATGCTATTCATTGACTACAGCTCAGCATTCAACACCATAGAACCCTCCAAGCTCATCATTAAACTTGAGGCCCTGGGTCTCAACCCCGCCCGGTGCAATTGGGTCCTGGACTTTCTGACGGGCCGCCCCCAGGTGGTGAAGCCTCAACACTGGGGCCCCACAAGGGTGCATGCTCAGCCGCCTCCTGTACTCCCTGTTCACCTATGACGGCGTGGCCATGCATGCCTCCAACTCAGTAATCAAGTTTGCAGACAACACAACAGTATCGGGCTTGATTACCAACAACGACGTGGTTGTTGTGGTGGTGTGGTTGTGGTGGTGAAGAAGGTGCAACAGCGCCTCTTCAACTTCAGCAGGCTGAAGAAATTTGGCTTGTCACCTAAAACCCTCACCAATTTTTACAGATGCACAATTGAGAGCATCCTGTCGGGCTGTATCACCGCCTGGTAATGCAACTACACCGCCGACAACCACAAGGCTCTCCAGAGTGTGGTGCGGTCTGCACAACGGATCACCGGGGGCAAACTACCCGCCCTCCAGGACACCTACAGCACTCGATGTCACAGGAAGGCGAAAAAGTTCATCAAGGACAACCACCACCCGAGCCAATGCCTGTTCACCCCGCTACCATCCAGAAGGCGAGGTCAGTACAGGTGCATCAAACTGGGAACGAGAGACTGAAAAACAGCTTCTATCTCAAGACCATCAGACTGTTACACAGCCATCACTAACACAGAGAGGCTGCTTTCTACATACAGACTCAAAATCATTGGCCACTTTAATAAATGGATCACTAGTCACTTTAATAACGTCACTTTAATAATGTTTACATATCTTACATTACTCATCTCATATGTAAATAAATGTATTTTATACCATCTATTGCATCTATTTATATGGACATATTCTTATTCCATTCCTTTAGATTTTTGTGTATTAGGTATTTGTTGTGAAATTATTAGATTACTTGTTAGATATTACTGCACTGTCGGAACTAGAAGCACAAGCATTTCGCTACACTCGCATTAACATCTGCTAACCATGTGTATGTGACCAATAAATTTTGATTGAATTTGATTGAATTTGATGAGATAGTGAAGGCTTTGTGTTCCATAAAGTGTCCAATGTTTGTTGTGTGGTTTGGCCTCAGGCCAGTAAGTGTGAGCAGGGCCTGCTGAGCATCTGGTACATGCCATTGGCTTGGGCTAGTGTAAGAGCGGGGGTTGTTTGCCTGTTCACGGCTTGGGCTTATGTGTGACCTCCATGTTAACCATGCCCTCTTTGCGGGAGTGGGGGGCATGGGGCGGGCATGAGGAGCATATGTATGATCTGAGGAGGCCTAAATGGGGTGTGGGCATGGTTGACTTGGGGGGGATGTTGATTTGTTTGGGATGGGGGTGTGTATGTGGCTGGTGGTGCTGTGGTCTAGATGTAGGTCCTCTCGGCGTGGGTCCTCTATGTATAGGTCCTGTGGGGGGGGGGGGGGGGGGGTCCCGCAAGTCTGTGAGAGTGTCTTGCTGATCTGGGCGGGTGTCTATTGATCTGTTGCTCCTGTGTGAAGTGTTGGGGCTGTGTTTGAGAGCGATGTCCTTTAGTGTCCATGCAAGGTGGGCACTGTGCCTTGTATACGTGGACCTGGTTGTAAAGGCTGTTCAAGTCCAGGGTGGAGTGGTGGGCCAGGTAAACATTTGGTTTTGAGGCACAATCATGGGAAATACTTACGTTTACCCGCTGTATGGTAGCAGGGTGTAAGTATTTTTGTGGTAGCAAGGTGGAAATAACCACTTGTGTGTTGGGAAAAGTAGAATAAGCTTTTTCAATCACTCCCTTGAGTGCTTTGACCACCCTTTCCTGCTGTGCTCTCAGGTCGTTTGTCCCTGTGTGTATTATTGTGTGGCTGGGTGACCCTAGTTGGTCCTCAGACAGAAGGTCAAGGGCACGCTGGGTGTTTGGCACCAGAGTTTAGACACTCTGTGTTTGGGAAAAAGTTTATTTTCTTGTATATATTTTCCATTTGAGTCCATAAGGAGTACAATCTGTGTCTTGTGTATGTCCTCAGTGGGTGTGGGGGGGTTGTCAGGAGGGCTATCAGGGTGGCTGACAGGGGGGTGCTCAGAGGGGGTGAGATCCCCTGGGCTTGGGGTTCTTCATTTGTCTGTCCTGCTGTGATGTTGACGCTTTGGTCAGGGTCTGGTGTGGAATGTTCTGCTGTGGTGTCAAGACTTTTGTCGGGAGCTGAGGTGGGGTGTTCTGCTGGCTTCTCTGTGGGGGTGGCCACCTCTCTAATTGGTTGTTCTCTGTCACACGCCATCCCCCTCACCCTCTCTTCCAGCACTCTGATCCTCTCCTCTAGTGCTCTGTTCTTCTCCTGCTTCTGCTCTTTCTCCTGTTGATGTTGTCTCACCACAGTCCAGAGTGCAGATATGTCTCTCTCCACCTCCAGCTCTCCGGGTCTGGTTGAGGGGGTGTTGTTGAGCTGGAGGATTGTTTGTGCTGGCTGGAGTGTGTTCACCTCCTGTTCCAGCTCCACCTGCCTTACCTCCAGCTGGGTGAATTTATCCTTCATTTCAATGAGGGAGTAGTACTCTGTGCTGCGAGGTTGACTTTCTGCTTGGGGTTGCTCATCTGTGGGGTTGTATAATGAACAGGTCTGGTCTGACACGCTCTGGGTGAGGGTATCTTTCTCAAGAGAGAGAAATATCCTGCTGAGCTATCTCTTTGATAATGTGAATGTCCAGCTGAAACCTTTTGGGGTTTCCCTGTACCATTACTGTTCCAGATTTGTACACGTTCACATTTGCTGACTCAGTCCTCGTTGTCTAATATCCCGAGTTTCCACTGCTGAACAGAGGGGTAGTGTGTTAATATAGCACTGTGCCATGCCAGGGGATGGTCTGTGTGGAAGATGAAGTTGCTTATCTTCCCATTTTTATAACAGTCAGAAAAAAGGAGCTTCATTTTGTATTCTTTTCGTGCCTTGTAATTTTTTACATACAGAGAGTACTGCATTTTAATTACCTCTGAACAGCGGGAGGGGCTTCAAAGCCCTCTGCATTTGGTTAACGTAGACTGTGTGACTCTCCTGCCATTGTTGGGCTCTAGGACTTTGACACCTCTCACTTCACACGTCAGTGATAATTGAAGTTGTATCTTTTTGTCCTAGCAAGCTTGGTAGCCTTAACTTAGCATCCAATCCTTATAAAGTAAAATATATAATTGTAATATATTTTTCTTCCTGGCTTTTTAAAAGAAAAAATAGCTTCAGACTAAACATTACTAACTCAGATCCAGGTTGGATGGTGTTTTCAGGTTTCTGTTTGTTTGCCAGAGCATTTGCTGTATAGCTTGGGAATAATAATCCTTGGTAGTAGGACGCCTTCCAGATAATTCCGCACAAATCAGGCTGTAGGTTTGAAGTTTTGATTTGGAGTGAAGGTTATATTGTGGAGGGTAGCATCCTGTATATGTCCCTGCCAAAAAATCCAAGTTTATCTTTATTTTATTTTTTAAACATGCTGAAAAATGCGGGACATGACCTCTCTCTCTCTCTCTCTCTCTCTCTCTCTCTCTCTAGCCATCAAGCTAGAAGACCAGGAATAAACTGTTTTACAGGGACAGGGGTCTGTGGATGTGGTGGGCATGCATAAGGGGTTAGTGGCAGCAAGACTGAATGTGTATTTTTTTTATTATTATTATTTTTTATTGCAACAATAATAACAATATTATACATCAATATAGGGACATTCCTGTAAATACAATGAACAAATTAAATAATAAAACACCAGGCGAACCCCCCCCCCCCCCAAAAAAAACGATTATTATAATAATTCAGGACATCATTTATATGTGACAAGGCAACGAGACATTAACAGACATTCAGAGACTTTTTACATTTCACAAGTTTGAGGGATTTATAAAATTGTAACAGTTCAATGAAAAAAACTACAAAATAAGGAATTTTTCCACCCAATTTACATTTGTGAATATAATATTTGGTCAAGAGAATAATAATGTTAATAAAATAGTTATGATCGGAATTACAAGGAGAGGGCATAATGCCATTTAATATCATCAACGGTAAACATGGGTAATTCTGGAAATTTTATACACAACCATTCATGAATTTCAATCCATAGTTTACTAGAATGGCGGCATGATTTTTAAATATTATCTATAGATTCTGAATCAGAGGATCAAGAAATACAAGGCATTATGTCAAAATGTAATCTTTTGTGCAAGAAATCATTAACAGGGTAGATGGAAGAAAATATTTTAAAATTAGTTTCATTAACTTTTGGGATAACTGGACAATTAAGGAAAAATGTAGTTGCTTTTGACCATAGCATGGGTTGGTCACTTCCATAGCAATATATTGAATTATAATCACCAAAAATGACTTCATTAACTGCCAATCGTATCCACTTATTGTTGAATTTTTTATCGAAAAGATTCAAGACACTAATTTGTAAACTTGGATAAGAGGGAACAACCTCATAATATAACAAAATGTTCTTAATAAGTTCAAGTAAAGCAAGTGGAATTGCTTTGCAAACCTTCTGGGTAATTGTATGGTCCTGCAGGGCATTGGATCACCAAGACCTGTAAATAAATCTACTCTCTGAGCACGTCAACCTGCCTTGCCTTCTGCTGATGTCATGCCCTTACAACTGCTACAAGGTCTCTATTTTACAATTACATAGGCTAATCAAAATGTGTTGTAGACAAAATAATGAAAAGGGCTGTCTGGTAGCCTGAATAAAAGTACAAAGATTTGTAGTTGAACAAGTCGTTGCATGTATAGGAGGGGGGCTTATTCTAAATCTGCACTTCTACTCTGAGACGATGAATACATATGGCCCCATATCATATGCCATGTACAACAATCAAAAGTATTGTCACAATGTCATAACACCCATCTGACATTTATCAGTAGATACTGTATACATTGTACAGTATATCAACTGTCACAACTGTTATATGTAAGGCCTGGATGCATACCATAACATACCGATCACAATCAGGTGCAGGTCTGATAATAAAGCCTTCTTCATTAGGGGCATCCAGTGAATTAGTGTGCCTGCTCTGATTCATTTAGAGAAAACAAGAGTGAGTTAATCCTTAAAAACGAATTATAACAATGACTGGGGATTCTAATTGAAG
This sequence comes from Salvelinus namaycush, assembly GCF_016432855.1. Taxonomy (NCBI): domain Eukaryota; kingdom Metazoa; phylum Chordata; class Actinopteri; order Salmoniformes; family Salmonidae; genus Salvelinus; species Salvelinus namaycush. The sequence goes on along the minus strand of NC_052325.1, from coordinate 27,521,533 downwards.
AAAATTAGTTATAGAATGAGCCAGAACAATACTCAGTTCTGCTCCTTTAGGATCCCGCTGTAGAACTCCAGTGGTTAAGAATTCTCATAAGAACCAGAGAGAGGGACGGACTGAGTAACTGGATCACAGTAATTGGAGAGGTGCCTTGTCATCCCTCCTTCAGAGTCTATTCAAGGCAGGCCGGCTACATTTGAGAGATTACTCAGGTCCTAGTCTACAGAGAGAGAGAGAGCTCCCCTTGAGGTTTCTCTTTCTCCAGATCATCTGTGATAGAGGTGATCATAGCCTTGCTATTGAGAAAGGCCGCCGAAGGCAGACCCGGCTCTCAAGAGAAGACAGGCTATGTGCACACTGCCCACAAAATTAGGTGGAAACTGAGCTTCACTTCCTAACCTCCTGCCAAATGTATGACCATATTAAAGACACATATTTAACTTTTGTTTATTATCTATTTCACTTGCTTTGGTAATGTAAACATATGTTTCCCATGCCAAGAAAGCCCTTTGAATTGAATTGAGTGAAAGAGAGAGAGAGAGAGAGAGAGAGAGAGAGAGAGAGAGAGAGAGAGAGAGAGAGAGAGAGACAGAGAGAGAGAGAGAGAGAGGGGGGGGGGGGGGGGAGAGAGAGACGGAGAGAGAGACAGAGAAAGAGAGAGATAAGAATGGCATTCTATGCCATCAAAAGGAACATAAAATGCTACATACCAATTAGGATCTGGCAAAAAAAATATTGAATCAGTTATAGAACCCGTTGCTCTTTATGGTTGTGAGGTTTGGGGTCCACTCACCAACCAATAATTCATAAAATGGGACAAATGCCAAATAGATACTCTGCATGCAGAATTCTGCCAAAAAATCCTCCATGTACAACATAAAACACCAAATAATGCATGCAGAGCAGAATTAGGCCGATACCCCCTAATTATCAAAATCCAGAAAAAAGGCAGTTCAATTCTACAACCACCTAAAAGGAAGTGATTCCCAAACCTTCCATAACGAAGCCATCACCTACAGAGAGATGAACCTGGAGAAGAATCACCTTAGCAAGCTGGTCCTGGGGCTCTGTTCACAAACACAAACATACCCCACAGAGCCCCAGGACAGCAACACAATTAGACCCATCCAAATTATAAGAAAACAAAAAGATAATTACTTGACACATTGGAAAGAATTAACAAAAAAACAGAGCAAACTAGAATACTATTTGGCCCTAAACAGAGAGTACACAGTGGCAGAATACCTGACCTCTGTGACTGACCCAAACTTAAGGAAAGCTTTGACTATGTACAGACTCAGTGAGCATAGCCTTGTTATTGAGAAAGGCCGCCATAGGCAGACCTGGCTCTCAACAGGCTATATGCACACTGCCCACAAAATGAGGTGGAAACTGAGCTGCACTTCCTAACCTCCTGCCAAATGTATGACCATATTAAAGACACATATTTCCCTCAGATTACACAGATCCCCAAAGAATTCAAAAACAAACCCGGTTTTGATAAACTCCCATATCTACTGGGTTAAATACCACAGTGTGCCATCACAGCAGTAAGGTTTGTGACCTGTTGCCACAAGAAAAGGGCAACCAGTGAAGAACAAACACAATTGTAAATACAACCCATGTTTATGTTTATTTATTTTCCCTTTTGTATTTAACAAAAGGGCTAAAAAGTGAAGAGTTCACCCCCAGAGGGCCAAGACAGGACAGGAGTTGTCCCGGTCAGAGTGTAATCTGAGAAACCCCCTGCCGTCTCCCTGCGCTCTCATCTTTTTCAGAGCTAGTCATCTTTTTCAGCAGTGTGTATTTTTAGAGTGCATTTACAGTGTAGGTCCGTCGGACTCAATCATGTGCTGAGTCTGTAGGAGCAGGAGACAACCATCACACACACACACACACACACACACACACACACACACACACACACACACACACACACACACACACACACACACACACACACACACACACACACACACACACACACACACACACACACACACACACACACACACATAACCATCATTCTCTGCCCTCTCTCACGTCGCTCTCCCCTCTCATGTCGCTTTCCCCAGATAGCTCTGTGGCAGCCACCTTTCAAACCCCAGCAGCTAAATTATACTGTTTTGAAAGCACTCCACAGCCACACATTTTATGTCACTCCACAGCCACACTCCAATCTAAATTTCACAGCTGCCCCTGGGAAGGAGTTGACTGGGAGTATGTCCCAAAAGGCACTATATCCCCTATATTGTGCACTACGTCCTTTGGCTCTGGTCAAAAGTAGTGTACTAAAATAGGGAATAGGGTGCCATTTGGGACTGGTTGATTTAGAGGCTGCAGGTGCATGGCCTGCCAAAACATGGTTCTCAACAGATAGAGACACAAATATAGTCTGGGCTGTAAAGGTACGTAAATCTCCAGTATATCTGTTCAAATAAAAACATTGTTTTGCGTTTGTAAAAAGATGTTATTGAAAAATATTGAATATCTGAAAAATAGCAGTTGGAAATAGATGCTTATGAGGCCGGAGTGTCTACTATATCGCAGTGATACAGAGGAACGACCCATTGACACACATCACATTGTCTGTGTCCAAAATGGCATCCTATTCCCTATTTAGTGCACTACTTTTGACCAGGGCCCTATGGGCCTTAGTCAAAAGTAGTGCACTAATAAGGAATAGGGTGGCATTTGGGATGCATTCATTGTCAATGGCCCTGAGAGGACATGGTTGTCAGTTGGGGATATCCTTCATCAGTCGCAATATAGTGGCGTGAGATTGAAAGGAGGGTGTCATTACTCATCCGGCTGTCAATACAACAAGTAATCAAGAATGTGTCCCAAATGGCACCCTATTCCTTATTTAGTGTGCTACTTTTGATCAGGGCCCATAGGGACACAGCCTAGATTACTTGTTGTATTGACAGCCAGATGAGTAATGACACCCTCCTTTCAATCTCACGCCACTATATTGCGACAGCCTATTCTCTCCCCTTCAAAACCTGCGTCTGCACGCAGCACCCCGGGGCGTCAATCAGCTAGTAAATGATGAAGAGTACCTGGAACATTATGAAGCAGTTCTGTCTGTCTCTCTCAATTGGCTGTTCATTGAAGGCTATAATGAGTGGAGCAGTCAGTATTCATTGATTTTCACCAGAAGTTTTGATCACTTAGAATGTGTCCTAAATGACACACTATTACTCTTCAGAGTGAATAGGTTGCCACTATTCTCTTCAGAGTGAATATGTTGCCACTATTCCCTTCAGAGTGAATAGGTTGCCACTATTCTCTTCAGAGTGAATAGGTTGCCACTATTCTCTTCACTGTATAGGGAATAGGTTGCCATTTGTGTCACAACTGAAGAATGGTCTGATTGCTTGATCAGCCATTCTAAAAAACAAAACACTACAGGGTTAACATCATCATTTAACATCGTTTTTCCTGTAATGTTTTTTATGACATGTTTGTAGAATGTATTCATTTATTTAACCTTTACTTTTTTATAGGGAAGTCAACAGAGATTGTCCTCTCTCCAGCCTTCACCCTGTGTGGCTGATTCCTCAGGGAACTCTGTCCAACCCTCATCTCTTTATCATACACAGCCAGCACCACAGGGGCACATCAATCAGGTATTTATGAGGACCCAAGGTCGGCTCTTTCCTTACTGGAACAAATGGCTGAAATATATCTGGGGTAGATACAGCCGAGAATTTGATATACCTACAGATCCTACAGAGGGAATAATAAGTATACAAAGAATAATGTACTGTATGTCATGAATCGTGAATACATGTCATACTGTATATTGTGTGCAGGTTCATTACATTTATGCTGTGGAATATTGAACCCTTAGTGAAGAGAAGAAGTGAAGGGCTTAGTTGAGTTGATTGTAACAGAATTCTCTCTCTGTGACTATAAGCCTTCTTCATCGTTCTCACGATAGACCACCTACTCAGTAATTCATCCTGCTGACTGTGTCCGCATCAAGAATAAAGACATGATGTCTTCTGAAAGTACAAAGAGACCAGTGTGAGGATGACAGCCAGGAAGAGGTGAAGGGGTTAGTAGGAGGAGAAGATGGAGAGAGGGATTCCTTGAGGAGTACTTGACGCTGGAGGGTGTGAGGTACAGTGAGTGCTGATTTACATATAAATGTAAGAATATGATAAACTGGCTTGAGAGAGATTGAGAGACTACGGTTCCTCAAACTGTACCACAGACAATGGGCACCCTGATGTGTAACAATAATCATCACTTTTGAAGATGGACAAAACTAAAATCATCATTTTCAAGATTAACTGAACTAAAATCATCATTTTCAAGATGAAATAAACTAAAATCATCAAGTTTGAAGACGAACAGGTTGATATAAATAAGAAACTAACGGAAAATACAGTAACAGTAAAGCAGGTATGGAAAACAGTGAAAATCATTGTACTGCCAGCTAACACGGTCTACCTCCATCCCTGCAGTGTATTGTTCCAACCATCTTTTACAGTAAAACCACAATAGAAAATGCAACACTAGCCTAATTGACTCTGCATAGAAACCCTAGACTCACAAAGAGGACAAAAGAATCAAAACGAATACAGCTGCTGTCTTTGATTGCATCCCTAATGGCAGCCTATTCCCTATTATAGTGCACTACTTTTGTCCCGAGACCTATGGGCACTGCACAAAAGAAGTGCAATATAAAGGGAATAGGGTGCTATTTGAGACACAGTTGTATGTTCTGTAATCCTCTCTCTCTGACCCGGGCTGTAACGAGATAGAGAGAGAGACCTACCTTCTCATCCACTTTCCCTCCTTTTCTTTTCCCCTCTATATATTACTACCCATTGTGACACAAATTAGAAGAGAAAAATACAGTTATTACTGGGATAATCATCTCAATAAATATTGTTTCAGAAGCAGATGTAATGTCATGTAGTAGTATGTTTTAAACATCCCCTGAAGGTATAGAGATAGAATGTATTGGGTGCAAATAGTGATCAAGGTCTCTGTCTGTCTGTCTGTCTGTCTGTCTGTCTGTCTGTCTCTCTCTCTCTCTCTCTCTCTCTCTCTCTCTCTCTCTCTCTCTCTCTCTCTCTCTCTCTCTCTCTCTCTCTCTCTCTCTCTGTTTGTCCGTCTGTCTGTCTGTACCTCTTTCTCTCTCTGTCTCTCTGTCTATCTCAATTCAATTCAAGGGGCTTTATTGGCATGGGAAAGATATGTTAACATTGCCAAAGCAAGTGAAGTAGATAATATACAAAAGGGAAATAAACAATAAAAATTAACAGTAAACATTACACTCACAGAAGTTGGAAAATAATAAAGACATTACAAATGTCATATTATGTATATATACAGTGTTGTAACAATGTGCAAATGGTTAAATACAAAAGGGAAAATAAATAAACATAAACATGGGTTGTATTTACAATTGTGTTTGTTCTTCACTGGTTGCCCTTTTCTTGTGGCAACAGGTCACAAACCTTACTGCTGTGATGGCACACTGTGGTATTTAACCCAGTAGATATGGGAGTTTATCAAAACCGGGTTTGTTTTTGAATTCTTTGGGGATCTGTGTAATCTGAGGGAAATATGTGTCTTTAATATGGTCATACATTTGGCAGGAGGTTAGGAAGTGCAGCTCAGTTTCCACCTCATTTTGTGGGCAGTGTGCATATAGCCTGTTGAGAGCCAGGTCTGCCTATGGCGGCCTTTCTCAATAACAAGGCTATGCTCACTGAGTCTGTACATAGTCAAAGCTTTCCTTAAGTTTGGGTCAGTCACAGAGGTCAGGTATTCTGCCACTGTGTACTCTCTGTTTAGGGCCAAATAGTATTCTAGTTTGCTCTGTTTTTTTGTTAATTCTTTCCAATGTGTCAAGTAATTATCTTTTTGTTTTCTTATAATTTGGATGGGTCTAATTGTGTTGCTGTCCTGGGGCTCTGTGGGGTATGTTTGTGTTTGTGAACAGAGCCCCAGGACCAGCTTGCTAAGGGGATTCTTCTCCAGGTTCATCTCTCTGTAGGTGATGGCTTCGTTATGGAAGGTTTGGGAATCACTTCCTTTTAGGTGGTTGTAGAATTGAACTGCCTTTTTTCTGGATTTTGATAATTAGGGGGTATCGGCCTAATTCTGCTCTGCATGCATTATTTGGTGTTTTATGTTGTACATGGAGGATTTTTTGGCAGAATTCTGCATGCAGAGTATCTATTTGGCATTTGTCCCATTTTATGAATTATTGGTTGGTGAGTGGACCCCAAACCTCACAACCATAAAGAGCAACGGGTTCTATAACTGATTCAATATTTTTTTTGCCAGATCCTAATTGGTATGTAGCATTTTATGTTCCTTTTGATGGCATAGAATGCCATTCTTATCTCTCTCTTTCTCTGTCTCTCTCTCCGTCTCTCTCTCTCTCTCTCTCTCTCTCTCTCTCTCTCTCTCTCTCTCTCTCTCTCTCTCTCTCTCTCTCTCTCTCTCTCTCTCTTTCACTCAATTCAATTCAAAGGGCTTTATTGGCATGGAAAACATATGTTTACATTGTCAAACCAAGATAAATATATAATAAACAAAAGTGAAATAAACAATAAAAAATTAACAGTAAACATTCAACAGTTACAAAATAATCAAGATATTTCAAACCTCTGTCTGTCTGTCTGTCTGTCTGTCTGTCTGTCTGTCTGTCTGTCTGTCTGTCTGTCTGTCTGTCTGTCTGTCTGTCTGTCTGTCTGTCTGTCTGTCTGTCTGTCTGTCTGTCTGTCTGTCTGTCTGTCTGTCTGTCTGTCTGTCTCTCTCTTTCTCTCTCTCTCTCTCTCTCTCTCTCTCTCTCTCTCTCTCTCTCTCTCTCTCTCTCTCTCTCTCTCTCAGTAACAACAGACTCTACTTCTGCAGTCATCTGTTATAATCTTCCTCATCCAGACTATTGTTAAGAATGACATTGAAATCACACTTAATTCTTATGTAGTGCCATTCAGAAACAAAGCATGTCCCCAGACAGAACAGAAGACAATGCCTGGAGGTTTAGTCGCCTATCAGTCTCTCTAAGGCAACTAATCCTCAGGGGCTCATCTTTTTTTTTTCCTTTTTTTTTTTCATCTCAGTCATCGACACACTAACCTTTGGCTCTCTATACACTAGAATAATGCCATGTCATAGATTTGAATCTTGCTTCACTGCATCCACAGCAAACTTAGTAATTTCAAAATATATTATACTTAACACTACATTTTTCAAAAAATGCTGTAGTTTTGATTGACCACATAGTTTGATTCATGAGAATAAGAGTGCATACCGGCAAAAGGGCTTGAAATGATGCCATTACAAGCAGTTTAAAACCTGAACTGATTGCTACCTGGTTGATTGTAATCTGTTTGTTGACATCACTTCAACAAGTTTTGTCCACTGGGTATGGCCTGAATCCCTAAAATACTGTACATCTAGCCTGGTCAAACCAGGAAGGAATCCCCTCAACAGAACTCCATTATAATAGATCACCCATCAGCTGAGCTAGACCAGACCTGGTGACAGATTGCACTGATTGAAACCAACCCATGCCAGAAGTGCCAGTCCTACCAGGGAGGGAAGTGAAGCAGATGGAATGTGAATATGGCAGTATGCTCATACAGAGTGGTGCCTGCTGTGCGTTGCTCCTATTGCTGCCAGGTACAGTTGAAGTCGGAAGTTTACATACACCTTAGCCGAATACATTTAAACTCAGTTTTTCACAATTCCTGACATTTAATCCTAGTAAAAATTCCCTGTCTTAGGTCAGTTAGGATCACCACGTAATTTTAAGAATGTGAAATGTCAGAATAATAGTAGAGAGATGTCACGCCCTGGCCTTTGTTATCTTTGTTTTCTGTAATAGTTTGGTTAGGTCAGGGTGTGACAGGGGGGATGTTTGTGTGTTTTTGTCTCGTCTTGGGTGGTTGTATGGTATAGGGGGTTTAGGTAGAGTAGATGGGTTTGTGTTTGAGTGTAGGTGTCTAGGTATGTCTATGGTTGCCTGAATGGTTCTCAATCAGAGACAGCTGTCATTCATTGTCTCTGATTGGGAGCCATATTTAAGGCAGCCATAGGCAGTAGGCTTTTGTGGGTAGTTGTCTATGTCTATGTTGCATGTTAGCACTTAGTCTTTTATAGCTTCACGTTCGTCTGTTTGTTGTTTTGTTTTCGTTCGTTTTCGTCTTCCAATAAAAGAAGATGTATTTTTCACACGCTGCGCCTTGGTCCACTCATTGTCCTCAAGACGATCGTGACAGAACTACCCACCACAAAAGGACCAAGCAGCGTGTCAAGCAGCAGCAGGAACAACATACACAGGATTCCTGGACATGGGAGGAAATTTGAGGGAAAAGGACACTGGGCTCACATTGGAGAATATCGCCGCTCTCGGGAAGAGATGGAGGCAGCTAAAGCCCAGGAGCGGTGGTATGAGGAGGCAGCACGGAGGCGTGGCTGGAAGCCCCTGAAGAAACCCCAAAAATTTCTTGGGGGGGGCTAAAGGATAGTGTGGCGAAGTCAGGTAGGAGACCTGCGCCCACTTCCCATGCTTACCGTGGAGAGCGGGAGTACGGGCAGACACCGTGTTATGCGGCAGAGCGCATGGTGTCTCCTGTACGTGTGCATAGCCCGGTGCGGTACATACCAGCTCCTCGTATCGGCCGGGCTAGATTGAGTATTGAGCCTGATGTCATGAAGCCGGATGTCATACATGGCACCAGCCTTACGCATGGTGTCCCCGGTTCGCCTACACAGCCCAGTGCGGGTTATTCCACATCCCCGCATTGGTCGGGCTACGGGGAGCATACAACCAGGTAAGGTTGGGCAGGCTCAGTGCTCAAGGGAGCCAGTACGCCTGCACGGTCCGGTATTTCCGGCGCCACCTCCCCGCCCCAGCCCAGTACCACCAGTGCCTACACCACGCACCAGGCTTCCTGTGCGTCTCCAGAGCCCTGTTCCTCCTCCACGCACTAGCCGTATGGTGCGTGTCTCCTGCCCATTACCACCAGTGCCTACACCACGCACCAAGCCTCCTGTGCGTCTCCAGAGCCCTGTTCCTCCTCCACGCACTAGCCTTATGGTGCGTGTCTCCTGCCCATTACCACCAGTGCCTACACCACGCACCAAGCCTCCTGTGCGTCTCCAGAGTCCTGTGCGTCCTGTTGCTGCTCCCCGCACTAGCCTGAAGGTGCGTGTCCTTAGCCCGGTACTTCCAGTTCCGGTACCACGCACCAGGCCTACAGTGCGCCTCAGCCGGCCAGAGTCTGCCGTCTGCCCAGCGGCGCCTGAACTGCCCGTCTGCCCAACGCCGTCTGAGCTGTCCGTCTGCCAAGCGCCGCCTGCGCTGCCCATCTGTACTGAGCCTTCAAAGCCGCCTGTCTGTCCTGAGCCTTCAAAGCCGCCCGTCTGTCCTCAGCCTTCAAAGCCGCCCGTCTGTCCTGAGCCTTCAAAGCCGCCCGTCTGTCCTGAGCCTTCAGAGCCGTCCGTCTGTCCTGAGCCGCTAGAGCCGTCCGCCAGTCAGGAGCCGCTAGAGCCTTCCGCCAGACAGGAGCCGCCAGAGCCTTCCGCCAGACAGGAGCCGCCAGAGCCTTCCGCCAGACAGGAGCCGCCAGAGCCTTCCGTCAGACAGGAGCCGCCAGAGCCTTCCGCCAGACAGGAGCCGCCATCCAGCCATGACCAGCCAGAGCCGTCAGCCAGCCATGACCAGCCAGAGCCGTCAGCCAGCCATGACCAGCCAGAGCCGTCAGCCAGCCATGACCAGCCAGAGCCGTCAGCCAGCCATGACCAGCCAGAGCCGCCAGCCAGCCATGACCTGCCAGAGCCGCCAGCCAGCCAGGATCTGCCAGAGCCGCCAGCCAGCCAGGATCTGCCAGAGCCGCCAGCCAGCCAGGATCTGCCAGAGCCGCCAGTCAGCCAGGATCTACCAGAGCCGCCAGTCAGCCAGGATCTACCAGAGCCACCAAAGCGGGTATTGACAATGGTGGAGTGGGGGCCACGTCCCGCACCCGAGCCGCCGCCATAATAAGGCCCACCCCGGACCCTCCCCTTCTGTGTCAGGTTTTGCGGCCGGAGTCCGCATCTTTGGGGGGGGGGGGGGTACTGTCACGCCCTGGCCTTTGTTATCTTTGTTTTCTGTAATAGTTTGGTTAGGTCAGGGTGTGACAGGGGGGATGTTTGTGTGTTTTTGTCTCGTCTTGGGTGGTTGTATGGTATAGGGGGTTTAGGTAGAGTAGATGGGTTTGTGTTTGAGTGTAGGTGTCTAGGTATGTCTATGGTTGCCTGAATGGTTCTCAATCAGAGACAGCTGTCATTCATTGTCTCTGATTGGGAGCCATATTTAAGGCAGCCATAGGCAGTAGGCTTTTGTGGGTAGTTGTCTATGTCTATGTTGCATGTTAGCACTTAGTCTTTTATAGCTTCACGGTCGTCTGTTTGTTGTTTTGTTTTCGTTCGTTTTCGTCTTCCAATAAAAGAAGATGTATTTTTCACACGCTGCGCCTTGGTCCACTCATTGTCCTCAAGACGATCGTGACAAGAGAATGATTTATTTCAGCTTTTATATCTTTCATCACATTCCCAGTGGGTCAGAAGTTTACATACACTCAATTAGTATTTGGTAGCATTGCCTTTAAATTGTTAAACTTGGGTCAAACATTTTGGGTATGTAACGGCTTCCGTCAGTAGAAGGAGAGGAGGACCAAAGCGCAGCGTGGTATGTATCCATATTTATTAGAATACTTCTTCAACACGAACAAAACAAATAACAAACGAAAACCAACGAAGCTACAGTCCTGAACTACAGAACATAAAACACATGAACGCACGAACAGGAACAATCACCCACAAACCAACAGTGAAAACAGGCTACCTTAATATGGTTCCCAATCAGAGACAATGACAAACACCTGCCTCTGATTGAGAACCATATTAGGCCAAACAACAAACCCAACATAGAAACACAAAACATAGAATGCCCACCCAGCTCACGTCCTGACCAACACTAAAACAAGAAAACACAAAATAACTATGGTCAGAACGTGACAGGGTAGCCTTCCACAAGCTTCCCACAATAAGTTGGGTGAATTTTGGCCCATTCCTCCTGACAGAGCTGATGTACCTGAGTCAGGTTTGTAGGCCTCCTTGCTCGCACATGCTTTTTCAGTTCTGCCCACAAATGTTCTATAGGATTGAGGTCAGGGCTTTGTGATGGCCACTCCAATACCTTGACTTTGTTGTCCTTAAGCAATTTTGCCACAACTTTGGAAGTATGCTTGGAGTCATTGTCCATTTGGAAGACCCATTTGCGACCAAGCTTTAACTTCCTGACTGATGTCTTGAGATGTTGCTTCAATATATCCACATAATTTTCCGTCCTCATGATGTGGTCCCGTGTGGCTCAGTTGGTAGAGCATGGCGCTTGCAACGCCAGGGTTGTGGGTTCAATTCCCACGGGGGGACCAGGGTTCAATTCCCACGGGGGGACCAGGATGAATATGTATGAACTTTCCAATTTGTAAGTCGCTCTGGATAAGAGCATCTGCTAAATGACTTAAATGTAAATGTCATCTATTTTGTGAAGTGCAGCAAATCACCCCCACAACATGATGCCACCCCCGTGCTTCACGGTTGGGATGGTGTTCTTCGGCTTGCAAGCGACCCCTTTTTCCTCCAAACATAATGATGGTCATTATGGCCAAACAGTTATGTTTTTGTTTCATCAGACCAGAGGACATTTCTCCAAAATGTACGATCTTTGTCCCCATGTGCAGTTGCAAACCGTAGTCTGGCTTTTTTATGGCGGTTTTGGAGCAGTGGCTTCTTCCTTGCTGAGCCGCCTTTCAGGTTATGTCAATATAGGACTCGTTTTACTGTGGATATAGATACTTTGTACCTGTTTGCTCCAGCATCTTCACAAGGTCCTTTGCTGTTGTTCTGAGATTGATTTGCACCCCCCTGAACCAGACTTGTGGAGGTCTACAATTTTCTTTCTGAGGTCTTGGCTGATTTCTTTTGATTTTCCTATGATGTCAAGCAAAGAGGCACTGAGTTTGAAGGTAGGCCTTGAAATACATCCACAGGTACACCTCCAATTGACTCAAATGATGTTAATTAGCCTATCAGAAGCTTCTAAAGCCATGACATCATTTTCTGGAATTTCCAAGCTGTTTAAAGGCATAGTCAATTTAGTGTATGTAAACATCTGACCCACTGGAATTGTGATACAGTGAATTATAAGTGAAATAATCTGTCTGTAAACAATTGTTGGAAGAATTACTTGTGTCATGCACAAAGTAGATGTCCTAACCGACTTGCCAAAACTATAGTTTGTTAACAAGAAATTTGTGGAGTGGTTGAAAAACGAGTTTTAATGACTCCAACCTAAGTGTATGTAAACTTCCGACTTCAACTGTAGATCAAATCAAATCAAATGTTATTGGTCACATACACACATTTAGCAGATGTTATTGTGGGTGTAGTGAAATGCTTGTGTTCCTAGCTCCAACGGTGCAGTAGTATCTAACAATTAACAACAATAGATAGACATCCATAGATGTCTAGTGCCATGGAAAATATATTTTATTACACCATTTATAGATTTTTGACATAGGGACGGTTTTCGCTCAGGTTAATATCAATGTAGATTGGTGAGATTGGTTTGACATGTTGCTGAGTGGATAGGGATTATGAACCAAGATGGGTAATAATGATGACTAAATCTTCCTTCCCAGCACAGAATGAAAGAAAGAAGCAGCAATAAGGAGAGAGAGAGAGAGAGAGAGAGAGAGAGAGAGAGAGAGAGAGAGAGAGAGAGAGAGAGAGAGAGAGAGAGAGAGAGAGAGAGAGAGAGACATAGAGAGATACTTAGAGAGAGAGAGAGACATAGAGAGAGACTTAGAGAGAGAGAGAGACATAGAGACATAGAGAGGGAGAGACATAGAGAGACATAGAGAGGGAGAGACAAAGAGAGACTTAGAGAGACAGAGGGGGAGAGAGAGACATAGAGAGGGAGAGAGAGAGACAGAGAGGGGGAGATAGAGAGAGACAGACAGAGACATAGAGAGGGAGAGACATAGAGAGACTTAGAGAGAGAGACAGAGGGAGAGAGAGAGACATAGAGAGGGAGAGAGAGAGACAGAGAGGGAGAGACAGAGAGAGACAGAGAGGGAGAGACAGAGAGAGACAGAGAGGGAGAGACAGAGAGAGACTTAGAGAGGGAGAGACAGAGAGAGACATAGAGAAGGAGGGAGAGAGAAATAGAGAGAGAATGAGGGAGAGAGTGAAATAGAGAGGAAAGAAAGAGAGAGAGAGGAGAGAGAGTAAGGAAGAGAGGAATCACTGGAATCCCCCTTTCACTAGCAATAATTAATGAGAGATATTAGTGCATCACATTTAATTTTCAACAACATGCAAAATACACTGTAGTAATCATACTGGCAGAGAACAATTGGGACACATGGACAGAGGGAGGGAGGGAGAGAGAGGTTGAGAGAGAAGTTGAGAGAGAGTTTTGTGAGTAATGTTGACTGTTCATTTTTTATTGTTTATTTCACTTTTGTTTATTATCTATTTCACTTCCTTTGGCAATGTAAACATATGTTCCCCAGGCCAATAAAGCCCCTTAAATTGAATTGAATTTGAATTGAGAGAGAGATATGAAAGAGAGAGATGGGAGTGAGAGGTTGAGAGAGTTTTGTGAGTGTAATGTTTGCTGATGAGAGAGGTTGAGAGAGAGAGTGTAATATGAATGTAATGTTTGCTGTTAATGTTTTATTGTTTATTTCACTTTTGTTTATTATCTATTTCACTTCCTTTGGCAATGTTAACATATGTTCCCCAGGCCAATAAAGCCCCTTAAATGGAATTGAATTGAAATTGAATTGAGAGAGAGAGAGATGGGAAAGAGAGGGAGATGGGAGTGAGTGAAGGTGAAAGGGAGAAAGATGGGGGAGAGAGAAATGGAAGAGAGAAAGAAGGTAAGTCTTGAAAGGAGGTCTGTACCGTACATCAGCTTTATACTGTATATTAATCTAGGTCAACAGAGAGCAGATTAGAGCTAAAACACAATCCTGTTTAATAAATCAACAGCGATTAAGACCAGAGTTGTGTTCGCTCGGCACCAGACTGAAACAGGGAGGGTTTAGATGGCTTTATCCAATAAAAAACACACATTTTTATTTTCTAAATAACCCTAATGTGCCCTAATGAACATAACCTTGGCCATTAACCTGACCCTGCCCATAAATGCTGTGTGTTGAACCACTTTCCCCTTGTCACTGTCTCAGTCAGTTCTAGAGTATTTTGGTCTGACTTTGCTATCATGTTTCCGTACCTGCAAGTTGTAATACACCTCAGGTTTCATGGATGAATGAGTGATATTAATTGACAGATTCAGTTTGTCCCCCTCCGAGCAGCACTTCTAATCATCACACTGTTGTAACGGAGCACTATCATGTATCTGTGGCCCAGTGTCGTCAAGATCATACTTTACATAGTGGTTCACGGATAGAAAAACACACATACACACGCAGGCACACACACTTGCACACACACACACGATGTGTCAGCCAAAGCATGAACTGTATAGTGCATTACATAGGGAATAGAGTGTTATCTGGAATTCAACCATGTTGATCAAAGAGGGCGTATATTCGCTCTGAGCCCTCCCTTTGGCACGTCTCCAGATATGTTAAATCTACAAACAAATCAGTAAACATACACAGTCAGGAGTTATTCACACAATAACCTCCCCCACAAAAGACAGAATAACTATGAACTTATTACCACTTCTTTTAGACCACCTTTGTGCTATTGGATTACAACAAAGTCAATATTTGTTGTCTTTTGACAATATCCATTGCAGAGAACAATCTATAAACAATAGAAAGAAATGTCATGATGAGCTGTTGGTATATAATTGTGTGTGTCACGCCCTGACCTTAGAGATCCTTTTTATGTCTCTATTTTGGTTTGGTCAGGGCGTGAGTTGGGGTGGGCATTCTATGTTTTGTGTTTCTATGATTTTGTATTTCTATGTTTTGGCCGGGTATGGTTCTCAATCAGGGACAGCTGTCTATCGCTGTCTCTGATTGGGAACCATACTTAGGTAGCTATTTTTTCCACCTGTGTTTGTGGGAAGTTGACTTTTGTTTAGGGCACATAGCCTGTAGCTTCACGGTTAGTTTTTGTAGTGTTTATTGTTTTGTTCGGCGTCTTTTCAATTAAATAAAGAAAATGTACGCTCACCACACTGTACCTTGGTCCTCCTCTTTCAACGGCCGTGACAGAACTTCCCACCACCAAAGGACCAAGCAGCGTGGTAAGAAGGAGGACTGGACATGGGAGGACATTTTACATGGCAAGGGATCCTGGACGTGGGAGGAGATCCTGGCCGGGAAGGATCGCCTGCCCTGGGAGCAGGTAGAAGCAGAGAGGAAGGCGAAGGCAGCAGCTAAAGCGAAGCGGCAACGTTATGAGGGAACACGGCTGGCAAGGAAGCCCGAGAGGCAGCCCCAAAACATTTGTTGAGGGGGGCAAACGGGGAGTGTGGCAGAGTCATGTTGGAGACCTGAGCCAACTCCCCGTGCTTACCGTGGTGGGCGTCGTACTGGTCAGGCACCGTGTTATGCGGTGGAGCGCACGGTGTCTCCAGTACGCGTTCTTAGCCCGGTGCGCTACATCCCAGCTCCCCGCATCTGCCGGGCTAGGGTGAGCATCCAGCCAGGACGGATGGTGCCAGACCTGCTCTCCAGTCTCCTCAGGCCAGGATATCCTGCGCCGGCTCTGCACAGCCCAGTGCGTCCTGTGCCTGCGCCCCGCACGTGCCGGGCCAAAGTCGCAATCCAACTAGGACGGGTTGTGCAAGCTCTTAGCTCGAGACCTCCAGTGCGCCTCCACGGCCCAGTGTATCCGGTGCCTCGGCCAAGGACAAGGCCTCCTGTATGTCTCCCCAGCCTGGTGAGTCCTGTGCCTGCTCCCAGAGCCAGGCCTCCTGTGTGTCTCTCCACTCCAGTGACGATCCATGGCACGAAGCCTCCAGTGATGATCCATGGCACGAAGCCTCCAGTGATGATCCATGGCACGAAGCCTCCAGTGATGATCCATGGCACGAAGCCTCCAGTGGTGAGACATGGCACGAAGCCTCCAGCGACGGTCTCCAGTCCGAGCCCCCAGCGACGGTCTCCAGTCCAGAGCCCCCAGCGAGGGTGCCCAGTCCGGGGCCCGCAACGAGGGTTCCCAGTCCGGGGCCCGCAACGAGGGTGCCCAGTCCGGGGCCCGCAACGAGGGTTCCCAGTCCGGGGCCCGCAACGAGGGTGCCCAGTCCGGGGCCCGCAAACAGGGTGCCCAGTCCGGGGCCCGCAAACAGGGTGCCCAGTCCGGGGCCCGCAAACAGGGTGCCCAGTCCAGGGCCCGCAACGAGGGTCCCCAGTCCAGGGCCCGCTACGAGGGTCCCCAGTCCGGGGCCCGCTATGAGGGTCCCCAGTCCGGGGTTGGCGACGAGGGTCCTTGCACCAGAGGTGCCACCAAAGTGGGGTGAGCCAGCGGTGGAGCAAGGTCTGCGTCCCGCAACTGAGCCGCCACCATGGATAGATGCCCACCCAGACCCTCCCCTATAGGTTTAGGTTTTGAGGCCGGAGTCCGCACCTTTGGGGGGGGGGGGGGGGGGGTGTACTGTCACGCCCTGACCTTAGAGATCCTTTTTATGTCTCTATTTTGGTTTGGTCAGGGCGTGAGTTGGGGTGGGCATTCTATGTTTTCTGTTTCTATGATTTTCTATTTCTATGTTTTGGCTGGATATGGTTCTCAATCAGGGACAGCTGTCTATCGTTGTCTCTGATTGGGAACCATACTTAGGTAGCTCTTTTTTCCACTTGTGTTTGTGGGAAGTTGACTTTTGTTTAGGGCACATAGCCTGTAGCTTCACGGTTAGTTTTTGTAGTGTTTATTGTTTTGTTCGGCGTCTTTTCAATTAAATAAAGAAAATGTACGCTTACCACGCTGCACCTTGGTCCTCCTCTTTCAACGGCCGTGACAGTGTGAGGCAGGTAGAATTTCAGAAGCCATTAAAAACAAAACTAGATACATGTTATAACTTGTCAATGAGCAAAGAAATGAAGACTACAATACAATACTGCATTTAATGTCTTTCCCAAATGGCACCCTAGTCCCTATATAGTGCACTACTTTGACCAGAGTGTGGTCAAAAGTAGTACACTATATAGGGATAGAGTGCCATTTTCGATGCAACTTTGTCTCTGGATAAGTTACAATCCATAACTTGGTTAGCGAGGTGCCTGTCTTCCATGTCTCACCGGGACTTAAATATCAGTGTGAGGAAAATATTACTTCCTCTACAACCACACCAGAGAGCGAAAACAACATCAGATTACACAATGTTCTTCTGCGGGTGTTATCTCTGGCTGCATCGTGCCTCTGACACAGCGGCGTGTCATGTCTGGGAGTCTGTATCTGTAACGGCTTTCTTCCTGGGATGAAGGAGAGGACCAAAATGCAGCGCAGTTAGTGTTCAACATGTTTAATTAAACAATAAACAATGAACATTAACAAATAACAAAATAACAAACGTGAAAGCCGAGACAGTCCTATCTGGTGCAGAACACAAACACAGAGACAGGAAACAACCACCCACAATCCCCAACACAAAACAAGCCACCTTTATATGATTCTCAATCAGGGACAACGATTGACAGCTGTCTCTGATTGAGAACCATATTAGGCTGAACACAGAAACAGACGAACTAGACACACAACATAGAATACCCACCCCAACTCACGCCCTGACCAACTAAACACATACAAAACAACAGAAAACAGGTCAGGAACGTGACAGAACCCCCCCTCAAGGTGCGAACTCCGGGCGCACCCCTAAAACTCAAGGGGAGGGTCTGGGTGGGCATCTGTCCGCGGTGGCGGCTCCGGCGGTGGACGAGGACACCACTCCACCACTGTCTTTGTCCCCCTCCTTAGCGTCCTTTGAGTGGCGACCCTCGCCCCCGACCATGGTCCAGGAACCTTCACCAAGGCCCCTCCTAAATAGAGGAGACAACTCAGGACCGAGAGGTAGCTCAGGACAGAGAGGTAGCTCAGGACAGAGAGGTAGCTCAGGACAGAGAGGTACCTCAGGACAGAGAAATCGCTCCGGACAGAGAGGTAGCTTAGGACAGAGGGACAACTCTGGACTAATGGCAGCTCCGGACTGAGTGGCAGCTCCGGACTGAGTGGCAGCTCCGGACTGAGTGGCAGCTCCGGACTGTAGGGCAGCTCATGACTGTAGGGCAGCTCATGGCTGGAGGGCAGCTCATGACTGGAGGGCAGCTCATGACTGGAGGGCAGCTCATGACTGAAGGGCAGCTCATGACTGAAGGGCAGCTCATGACTGGAGGGCAGCTCATGACTGGAGGGCAGCTCATGACTGGAGGGCAGCTCATGACTGTAGGGCAGCTCATGACTGTAGGGCAGCTCTAGACTGTAGGGCAGCTCTAGACTGTAGGGCAGCTCTAGACTGTAGGGCAGCTCATGACTGGAAGGCAGCTCATGACTGGAAGGCAGCTCATGACTGGAAGGCAGCTCATGACTGGAAGGCAGCTCATGACTGGAAGGCAGCTCTGGCAGCTCCTGACTGTCTGGCGGCTCTGGCAGCTCCTGACTGTCTGGCGGCTCTGGCAGCTCCTGACTGTCTGGCGGCTCTGGCAGCTCCTGACTGGCTGGCGGCTCTGGCAGCTCCTGACTGGCTGGCGGCTCTGGCAGCTCCTGACTGGCTGGCGGCTCTGGCAGCTCCTGACTGACGGACGGCTCTGGCAGCTCCTGACTGACGGACGGCTCTAGCGGCTCCTGACTGGCGGACGGCTCTAATGGCTCGGGACAGACGGGCGGCTCTGAAGGCGCTGGGCAGACGGATGGCTCAGATGGCGCTGGGCAGACGGATGGCTCAGATGGCGCTGGGCAGACGGATGGCTCAGATGGCGCTGGGCAGACGGATGGCTCAGATGGCGTTGGGCAGACGGATGGCTCAGATGGCGTTGGGCAGACGGATGGCTCTGACCTGCTGAGGCGCACAGTAGGCCTGGTGCGCGGTGCCGGAACTGGTGGTACCGGACTGGAGACACGCACCTCAAGGCTAGTGCGGGGAGCAGGAACAGGGCATACTGAGTTCTCGAGGCGCACTATAGGCCTGGTGCGTGGTACCGGGACTGGTGGTACCGGGCTGAGGGCACGCACCTCAGGGCGAGTGCGGGGAGAAGGATCAGTGCGTACAGGGCTCTGGAGACGCACATGAGGCTTGGTGCGTGGTGCCGGAACTGGTGGTACCGGGCTGGGGACACGCACCTGAAGGCTAGTGCGGGGAGAAAGAACAGGGCATACTGGACCCTGGAGACGCACATTAGGCCTAGTGCGTGGTGCCGGCACTGGTGGTACCGGGCTGGGGACACGCATCTCAGGGCTAGTGCGGGGAGCAGCAACAGGACGCACAGGACTCTGGAGGCGCACAGGAGGCTTGGTGCGTGGTGTAGGCACTGGTGGTAATGGGCTGGAGACACGCACCTCAAGGCTAGTGCGGGGAGCAGGAACAGTGCGTACAGGGCTCTGGAGACGCACATTAGACCTAGTGCGTGGTGCCGGAACTGGTGGTACCGGGCTGGGGACACGCATCTCAGGATGAGTGCAAGAAGCAGGAACAGGACACACCGGGTTGTGAAGGTGTACTGGAGACCTGGTGTGTATAGCCGGCATCAAATTTTCCGGAACTTTAACACAAGTTTCAGGCTGAGTACGAGGAACTGACACAGGTGGCATCGGACAGCTAACACGCTCCTCAGAGAGAATGCCATGCATACTCTGCCAAACCAACAGCTCTCTCTCTTCACTCTCCTCCAATTTCGTCAACAACTCCTCGAATGTCTCATAATCTCCCCTTCGTTCACTCTCCTCCAATCTGTCCAATAACTCCTCGACAATCTCAGACTCACCCCTCAACTTCGCCGACTGCTCCAAGTGCCCCCCCCCCAAGAATTTTTTGGGGCTGTCTCTCGGGCTTCCTACCGTGTCGCCGTGCTGCCTCCATCTCTGCCTTGGGGCGGTGATATTCCCCTGGCTGTGCCCAGGGTCCTCTCCCGTCTAGGATTTCCTCCCACGTCCAGGAGTCTTGACATCGCTGCTGCTGCTTTTTTCCACGCTGCTTGGTCCTGGTTTGGTGGGTAATTCTGTCACGATCGTCATAATAAGCGGACCAAGGCGCAGCGGGATATGAGGTCATCTTCTTTTATTAGAGATGACGAAACACGAAACGAACACTTTTACAAAACAAAACAACAAACGACCGTGAAGCTACAAACGTTAGTGCATACACAAGCTACAAACGTTCAACATAGACAATTACCCACAAACACCTAAAGCCTATGGCTGCCTTAAATATGGCTCCCAATCAGAGACAACAATAAACAGCTGTCTCTGATTGAGAACCAAATCAGGCAACCATAGACTTTCCTAAACACCTACACTGAACACAACCCCATACATACTACAAAACCCCCTAAACAATACACACACCCTAAACTAGACAAAACACACAAACATCCCCCATGTCACACCCTGACCTAACTAAACTAATCAAGAAAATATATATAACAAAGGCCAGGGTGTGACACCAAGGCGCAGCGTGATGTGAATACATACTTCTTTTAATAAAGAAATAACACTGAACAAACTAAACAAAAGGACCGTGAACGCTATAATACAACAAGTGCAGACATGCAACTTCACATAGACAATAACCCACAAAACCTAAATGGAAAATGGCAACCTAAATAGGATCCCCAATCAGAGACAACGATAAACAGCTGCCTCTGATTGGGAACCAATTCAGGCCACCATAGACCTACAATAACCTAGACAACACAAAACACGCATACCCACCCACGTCACACTCTGACCTGACCAAAATAATACAGAAAACATATATAACTAAGGTCAAGGCGTGACAATGATCAGAAATATCTGCTCAGTATCTACCAGTAGAGTGGTATCTCTCTGTAATGATAAGGGATTTTTCAGTCGCCAATTAACTGTTGTTACACATATCATGGATGAGTGATGAAGGACATCCTGCAGCTTTTAGTCAAATGCAGGTGTATAATTGTCACGTCCTGACCAGAGTTCTTATGTGTTGTGCTTGTTTTAGTGTTGGTCAGGACGTGAGCTGGGTGGGCATTCTATGTTGTGTGTCTAGTTTGTCTGTTTCTGTGTTCGGCCTAATATGGTTCTCAATCAGAGGCAGCTGTCAATCGTTGTCCCTGATTGAGAATCATATATAGGTGGCTTGTTTTGTGTTGGGGATTTGTGGGTGGTTGTTTCCTGTGTCAGTGTTTGTACCACACGGGACTGTGACGGTTAGTTTGTTTGTTATTTTGTATTGTGTATTGTTTTCGTGTATATTAAATCATGGAAACTTACCACGCTGTACATTGGTCCTCCGATCCTTCTCGCCTCTCCTCGTCCGAGGAGGAGGAAGAGCTAGACTGCCGTTACAATAATGTTCCTTTACTTTGCCTACATTTGAAAAAGGAGCTTGAAGGCTTCAGTTAAGCCCTAAAACAGTTAAATCTACTGGAAGTTGGATTTAGACAGTACACGAATGATAGCATTGCAAATAACTATCAGTTGACCTACTGATTCATTCAAAGACATTCTTTACCTCCTGGGTAAATAAGTACATTAATAATTAACTTGCACGTATTCCCAGCCAACAAGTGCTCAGTATATGTGGGAACTCCTTCAAGACTGTTGGAAAAGCATTCCAGGTGAAGCTGGTTGAGAGAACGCCAAGCGTGTGCAAAGCTGTCATCAAGGAAAAGGGTGGCTACTTTGAAGATATATATTTAGATTTTTTGAACACTTTTTTGGTTACTACATGATTCCATATGTGTTATTTCAAAGTTTTGATGTCTTCACTATTATTCTACAATGTGGAAAATAGTAAAAATAAAGGCCCCTTAGTCACAGTGAAGGGAAATCGTAATGCTACAGCATACAATGACATTCTAGACGATTCTGTGCTTCCAACTTTGTGGCAACAGCTTGGAGAAAAACCTTTCCTGTTTCAGCATGACAATGCCCCGTGCACAAAGTGAGGTCCATACAGAAATGGTTTGTGAGATTGGTGTTGAAGAGCTTGACTAGCCTGCACAGAGCCCTGACCTCTACCCCATCGAACACCTTTGGGATGAATGGTAACACCGACTGCGAGCCAGGCCTAATCACCCCACATCAGTGTCCGACCTCACTAATGCTCTTGTGGCTGAATGGAAGCAAGTCCCCGCAGCAATGTTCCAACATCTAGTGGAAAGCCTTCACAGAAGCAGCAAATGGGGGACCAACTCCATATTAATGCCCATAATTTTGGAAGGAGATGTTCAATGAGCAGATGCCCACATAATATTGGTTATGTAGTGTATAATATATATGCTATTTAGCAGACGCTTTTATCCGAAGTGACTTACAGTCATGCGTGTATACATTTTTACGTTTTGGTGGTTCTGGGAATCGAACCCACTATCCTGGTGTTGGATGTGCCATGCTCAAGTTTTAATGTCATGTGTAGTGAAATGCCTTTATGCTCTAAACCCAACAATGCAGTAATCAATATCCACGTAGTAATCAAAGTAACATAAGAACAAAACACAAAAAATCAAAATAAGAAATAAGAAGAACACGAGAAGTAAGTAAGCATACTATATACAGGGCCAGATTCAATAGCATATTTACAATGTGCAGGGATACTGTAGGGATGGAGGTAGATACTGTATGTATAGGGATAAGGTGACTAGGCATTAGGATATACTGTATGATAAACAGAGCAGCAGCAGTGTATATGATGATTGCTTGTGAGTGTGTGTGAGTGTGTGTAGAGTCAGTATAAATGTGTGTGCATGTTATACAGTATGTGCATGAGCAAATTAATTGTGTGTGTGTGTGTGTGTGTGTGTGTGTGTGTATGTGTGTGTGTGTGTGGAGTCTTGCATAGAGACAGGGCAAAAAAATCAAATAAAATGTAGGCATTTTGTTAGCTATTTAGCAGTCTTATGGTTTGGGGATAGAAGCTGTTCAGGAGCCTGTTGGTGTCAGACTTGATGCATCTGTACCGCTTGCCGTGAAGAAGCAGAGCGAACAGTCTATGGCTTGGGTGGCTGAAATTTCTAACAATTTTTTGGGACTTCCTTTCACACTGTCTGATATAGAAGTCCTGGATGGCAGGGAGCTCGGCCCCAGTGATGTACTGGGCGGTCCGCACCATCTTCTGTAGGGCCATGCGATCGAGGACAGTTCTGTTGCCATACCAAGCAATGATGCAGCCAGTCAAGATACTCTTAATGGTGCAGCTGTAGAACTTTTTGAGGATTTGGCGGCCCATGCTAAATGATTTCAACCTCCTGAGGGGGAAGAGGCGCAGTCGCACCTTCTTCACAACTGTGCGTGTCTGTGTGGACCATTTTAAGTCCTTAATGATTTGGAAACAGAGGAACTTGAAGCTCTTGACCCACTCCACTGCAGCCCCGTTGATGTGGCTTGCGGGGGGTGCTCGCCCCCCATTTTCTGTAGTCCATGATCAGCTCCTTTTTTACTGACGTTGAGGGAGAGGTTATTGTCCCGGCACCACACACTGCCAGGTCACTGACCTCCTCCCTGTAGGTCTACCACCATCGTGTCATCAGCAAACTTGATGATGGTATTCGAGTCATGCGTAGCCACACAGTCGTGGGTGTACAGAAGGGGACTATGCACACACACCTGTGGTGCCCCTGTGTTGAGGGTCAGTGTGGGTCACCCTCACCACCTGGGGTCAGCCCGTCATGAAGTCCAGGATCCAATTGCAAAGGGAAGTGTTCAGTCCGAGGGTCCTGAACTTGGTGGCAAGTTTGGAGTGGACAATGGTGTTGAACACTGAGCTGTAGTCAATGAACATCATTCTCACATACAGTACCTTCGGAAAGTATTCAGACCTCTTGACTTTTTCCACATTTTGTTACATTACAGCCTTATTATTATTATTAAATAAAACAATTTCCTCAGCAACCTACACTCAATACCCCATAATGACAAAGCAAAAACGTTTTTTTAGACATTTTAGCAAATGTATTAAAAACAAAAAACAGAAATACCTTATTTACATAAGTATTCACACCCTTTGCTATGAGACTTGAAATTGAAATCAAGTGCATCCTGTTTCCATTGATCATCCTTAAGATGTTTCTACAACTTGATTGGAGTCCACCTGTGGTAAATTCAATTGATTGGACATGATATGGAAAGGCACACGCCTGTCTATATAAGGTCCCAAAGTTGACAGTGCATGTCAGAGCAAAAACCAAGCCATGAAGTCGAAGGAATTGTCCGTAGAGCTCCGAGACTGGATTGTGTCGAGGCACAGATCTGGGGAAGAGTACCAAAACATTTCTGCAGCATTGAAGGTCCCAAAGAACACAGTGGCCTCCATCATTATTAAATAGAAGACGTTTGGAACCACCAAGATTCTTCCTAGAGCTGGCCGCCTGGCCAAACTGAGCAATAGGGGGAGAAGGTCCTTGGTCAGGGAGGTGACTAAGAACCCGATGGTCACTCTGACAGAGCTCTAGAGTTCCTCTGTGGAGATGGGAGAATCTTCCAGAAGGACTACCATCTCTGCAGCACTCCACCAATTAGGCCTTTATGGTAGAGTGGCCAGACCGAAGCCACTCCTCAGTAAAAGGCACATGACAGCCCGAATGGAGTTTGCCAAAAGGCACCTAAAGACTCTCAGACCATGAGAAACAAGATTCTCTGGTCTGATGAAACCAAGATTGAACTGTTTGGCCTGAATGCCAAGTGTCACGTCTGGAGGAAACCTGGCACCATCCCTCCGGTGAACCATGGTGGTGGCAGCATCATGCGTGGGGATGTTTTCCGCGGCAGGGACCGTTAGACTAGTCAGGTTTGAGGGAAAGATGAATGGAGCAAAGTACAGAGAGATCTTTGATGAAAACCTGCTCCAGAGGGCTCAGGAGCTCAGACTGGGGTGAAGGTTCACCTTCCAACAGGACAATGACCCTAAGCACACAGTCAAGACAACGCAGGAGTGGCTTCGGGAAAGGTCTCTGAATGTCCTTGAATGTCCCAGCCAGAGCCCGGACTTGAACCTGATCGAACATCTCTGGAGAGACCTGGAAATAGCTGTGCAGCAACACTCCCCATCCAACCTGACAGGGCTTGAGAGGATCTGCAGAGAAGAATGGGAGAAACTCCCCAAATACAGGTGTGCCAAGCTTGTAGCATCATACCCAAGAAGACTCGAGGCTGTAATTGCTGTCAAAGGTGCTTCAACAAAGTGCTGAGTAAAGGGTCTGAATACTTACGTAAATGTAATATTTCAGTTTTTTATTTTACATAAATTAGCAAACATTTCTAAAAGCCTGTTTTTGATTTATTATGTGTAGATTGATGAGGGAAAAAAATATTTAATCAATTTTAGAATAAGGCTGTAACGTAACAAAATGTGGAAAAAGTCAAGGGGTCTGAATACTTTCTGAAGGCACTGTATAGATCTGTTGGGACGGTATGAAAATTGGAGTGTGTCCAGGGTGTCTGGGATGATGGAGATGATGTGTGCCATAACTAGCCTTTCAAAACACTTCATGATTACAGATATGAGTGCTACAGGGTGGTAGTCATTGTGGCATAAATCCTTAGAGTTCTTGGGAACACGTGATGGTGGTCAGTTTAAGACATGTGTGGATTACAGACTGGGATAAGGAGAGGTTGAAAATGACTGTGAATATGCCTGCCAGCTGTTTTGCGCATGCTCTGTGAATACCGTCCAGCCCGCGGCCTTAAGATCACCCAGTTCTCTGGGTCAGTGGGGGCCCTCACGCATGGCACTGTGTTTTATTGTAGAAGCGTGCATAAAATGCACTGAGTTCGTCTGGTAGAGAGGCATCATTGGGCCGATCATGTCCTTTGTTATCCGTAACTGACTGAAGCCCTTGCCACATGTGACGGGCATCGGAGCCTGTGTAATATTATTCCACTTTATTCCTATATTGTTCTTTTGCTTGTTTGATGACTCTGTGGAGGTCATAGTGGAACTTCTTGTACTTGTTCTTGTCCTCGGCCATAGCCTCATAGCCACGTCACCTTCACAGTGGGGACAACATCACCAGTGCACGTCCCAATGAAGCCGGTGACGGAGGTGGTTAGCTCGTTGATGTTATCGTCTGAGTCACGGGAACATATTCCAATCAGAGCAAGCAAAGCAGTCCTGTAGCATAATCTCTGATTCTGATGACCATTTCTCAATGGAGCAAGTCCCAGGTACTTCCTGCTTCTGCTTGTAAACAGGAGTATGGAGTCATGATCTGATTTGCCGAATGGGGGACAAGGGAGGGCCTTCTATGCTTGCTTGTGGGTGGAGTAACAGTGGTCGAGGACTTTGTCGCCCCTAGTGGCGACGGAGACGTGTTGATGGAAGTTGCTTATGTATAGCCTCGTACAGTTTGTTAAGTGTCAGCTTGTTATTTTTCTTTTCCTGAGGTGGTATGCATACAAACGTTACGAAAAGCTGAAAAAGCTGAGCTGAGAACTCACTCGGGAGGTAGAAGGGTCGGCTTTTTACCATCAGGTATTCGAAGATGGGTGAACAATGGGTCAAGACTTCCACTGCGCTCGAGTCGGCACACCATTTGTTGTTGTTGAAGAGGCAAACTCCTTCCCCTCTCGATTTCCCTGACTCCACTGTCCTGTCCGCTCGGTGAATGGAGAATCCGTAGAGTTGGATAACCATGGGGGATATCTTGTCCGAAAGTCATGTTTCAGAAAAGCAGAGAATATTGCAGTTACCAGAGTCCCGTTGGTAGCAAATCCGCGATCGGAGGTCATCCTTCTTATTATCAAGTGACTGGCCAGTAGAATGGAGGGAAGAGGTGGCAGGTTTTCCCTTCGCCTTAACCTCGGCAGGACTCCTCCTCTCTTGCCTCTGTAACACTGCCGTTTCCACTTGGAAACCCCCAAAATTGTGTCAAAATTAGAGAAAGAATACAGGACAGATGATTCAAAGTCAAAGTTGAAGCCAGAATTGAGGTAAGTAACTGCCAAACTGATGTTCAAAAGTTATTGTTGGTTATAAGAAATAGCAGATACATTTTGTGAAAATAAAATAAAAATAAACGGCAAAGGAATCACAAAATAGCAAAGTTGGGTTGGAGCTAGCAGAACGGCAGCCGTACAGTACAGTGCCATCTAAGAATATTAACTGAGCTACAGAGGACCACGATCTACTCTAATGTAACCGTTTGTTCATTCTATTCTATGCTCTAGATTTCTCTCCATACTGTACATCTGATTCGTATCATGGGTAAGTTGAGCCTTGTATTTCACTTTTATGACATCAATAGGAAATCAGGAATCCATGCAGCTCTGTTTCCCTTTTCTTTCCCTGTCGTCAGTGCGCTGTAACAGACGATAAGGCCCAGACGTCAGACACTTGCTCTCTCCTCTCCTCTCCTCTCTCAGGGGAGAGAGACATGGGGAGCGCTAGCCAGCTCTAGCCACACAGCCAAACCAAACAATCTTTCCATTCTCATTTCCCCTCAAGATTCTAAGAAGGAGCCATCAAAGATTCTGAGAAGGAGACATCAAAGTGTGTTGCAGCTGATACTGAAGCCTACACTGAGCAATTGTATCATTTTTGTCTACTATCTTGTAATTACAATGGCATGACATGTACTTAGCAAATCATTCACTGATAATGTGTTTTCCCCCTCTAGCAATCAACTATCTGTTTATCTGCCACGTGTCAAGAGTTGCAGCTCTTCCTCCTGTTTGCACATGCATCCTATAGGAGCTGCGGAAGGCACAACATTTAGCTGATTTCACCTCTCTTCCCTGTGAGTGAGTGGCTGACAACTGCACATTCCAACCTGCCATGACAGTGTATGACTTACTTCTGACTCCTGCCTTCTTCATGTTGACACCTGACACCCTGGAGCCCCCTTTCATTTGTTTAGTTCAACCAAGCTGTCATCATGGCATTCATTTGAATGTGTGTAGTGCAGAGAGGTATTCACAAATCAATTCCAATGTTTGAGGTTGTTGGCTATTCTTTCATGCTTCTGCCCTCAACCTTGACATACCTCAAACTACAACTGTGTGACCTGGCCTTGGAGACAGAGCCTGTTCAAGACCCAGCAATAGTTTACTATATCACACAGATAACATATGTGCTTCCTTTGCCTCTGAATGAATGGGTCAATGATAAAGTGCTGTAAACAATCAATAGAACTGCACCTACAGTAGCCTATTCAAATGCCACTTCAAATAAAATCAATTCTCCAATTATGATGAACATTTTAAATGAATTCTATGATGATACTTACTATATTCTATTAATTATTAACATTTCATGTAAAATAGATGCATGTTCCAAGATAGAACACAATTACATTAGGTTATAGGCCTATTATATATGTAATAAATTGACAAGTATTTGGCAACTTTCAACTTTTTCCAAAGATATACTATTACAGCCTTGTAACATACAAATAGTAACATACCAAGCCTTGTTCAATCCTGTGTTATGTAATTCCCCTCTGCTGTTTCGAATCTCCAAAACAGCAATAGTCCTACATGTGCTCCCTTACTCAAACGAATATCAGAGGACTGCAAGAAGTGACAGCCAGTTGATTTCGTGCCGTTTGCTCCATGACCATCATTTGGAAGCGAGAGTGAAAACGAACCCCTTGACTCAATGGACCCAAAGCAACGATTGACTCACTCGCTATCCAGCGCCACCTGGATTCCAAGCCAGTACTGCAGCGTCTCCTTTCCTTCCGATTCTCCAATGTCCACAGCTTGGCCGGAGCTCGTCGTCTTCCCGGCTCCATTTCCACCGGATTTTTAACGCTCCTACCCGTCTCAGATCAAGACGAGACCACGCCAAAGGTAAAGAAGAAGCTCCAATGATCCGGGAGAGTCTAGGTTAGGCGGAGAAAGATCGTCCTTTATTGGTGTTTTCAGCGCTGTCGTGTTAGAGGGAGCTTGCTCGGAACTGACTTCATGCATCAGTTGGTACACCATGCTGATACTGGAGTGTCTCCTACCATAACAAACCTCTCCGTTCTACAAAGGATTCTAAGGTCGGATTCGAACCATTTATCGTTCCTTAGAATGCGTCAAATGACTTATAATCAATATGCTCTTATTCGTCGGGTATATACGATTAATGCTCTCCTAAAGTGAGAGAAACATGCTGTGTTTTATTTAGCTCGCCTGCATGCCTTGCGAGCCCCCCTTACTGCAAATAGGTGCAATTATGTTTTCCCTGCAGCTCTTCATTCGCATTCTCCCAACCAATATTCGTGCGCTGGTGACTGTATGCTGTTTGAGTGTTCTGTGTTGTTTTCCCCTATTGCTTGGCTTTTGACAGATAAAGCCTTCGGGAATCTCACCACAAAACGAAGGTAGCCTAGTAACGTTAGTCAGTAGTCACAATGATTGAATCCGAGCCTGCTTTTATTAACGACAAGGCTACAAATGAGCTGCGATAATGTAGCCTAACAATATTTGCACTCGTGTTATGGTTCTGTGGGGGGGATTATTCAAAGCCAATTGGACCGAGCTAATGGAATGATTTGGTGCTCCTTATCTAACCATCTAGCTTGCTATAGGCGTGTGGTGTGACCATTATGGAAACATCGTGAACATCGTTTGTCCTTCAAAATGACAGGATTTTTAATTAAGTACTCTAATGGATTTTATTTATAAATAGTCTATAGCTATTGTTTATAAACAACTTTTGATGAATAGACGGTAATGTTCAACATCCAACCATGTAAGTCGACAGCAGGACACAGACTCTGAGAAATGAATACTACTGTAGGCTACGAACCAAAGACCACCCCACATAGGGGTCTACCAGTCCAGAGAATGATGTAAAGTTGAGCTATGATAACCTACCTGTCTGATGAGCAGCATCTCTCTCTCTGTATGTATGTATCCCATTGATAGATCCACTTAATAAGTGTCTATCTTTTCTTCTTTATGGGGAAATATATGTCCAGTGAAAGACTATAGGTCTATAGATGCTAGCCTATATTGCATTGATCAGTTTGCTAACTTTTCTGTCTTTCGTTTTTAGGGGGAATCAAAATGTCCAGTGAAAGACAGGGGCGGTCAGATGATGAGAGTCCAAGCACCAGCAGTGGTAGTTCTGATGCGGACCAGAGAGACCCGGCGGTGCCGGAGCCGGAGGAGGCAGAGGAGAGGAAACAGCAGCCCCCCACACCTCCTCAGCAACAGAAGAAACCCACCAAATTATCCAGTAAGACTACCGCCAAGTTGTCCACTAGTGCTAAAAGGTAATGGCTTCATTATCATAATCACTGTATTCTTACAATTAGGGATACTGTAGTCTACATGATCCTTCTGCTAAACTGAGTAGCCTAATGAATGATTTATGGTTCATTTATAATGCTTTAATCCTTTGAGACACAAAGGAGCGATATTTATTTTTTGAAATATTTTTATTCCTGTGCCAAATGAGATTGTTAAAAACTAAAGCCATGCAACTACATTATCATAGTAATGCCTTTATTTGGTTACTTGGTCTATTGTCGCTGGATATGCATAGTTTGTCAAGTTAGGCTACAGGAGCAGAGTAGGACTTAATATTACTTGTTCACATCTAACTTAGCGTATCTGAGGATAAATTGTTTTGAGTTCACATACTTGTGATGGTTGAGTATTGTAAAATAGGTGTTTTCACACTCACAGTTGATGTCTTTCCTGTGTTGCAACCTGTGTTTGTTTGGTTGTAGAAAACTGTTTCTAAGTTTGGGGAGAAAATGGTCAAAAGTATTTTTATGACAAATGTCCTATTCCTCTTATTAGGCCTATGCAACTATATTTAGTGTTGGTAAGAGGAGAATGATCACTTTAACGTCCAACTAATAAATATAAAGCAGTTGGATGCAATTTTATCTGAGCTTCAAAAAGAAACTGACTTGTCTACACAATAGTCTTAAAAAATGTATCAAGTACTAACAGTAGATGAGAATACAAATGTATTGAGTGGCAAGTATGTCAAAATCCTCCCCTTTTCTCCCTTACACACCGTTAATAATGCTTTAGTAACAGCACTCTATGCAGCTCTCTGTTTAAAGGCCCTGTCAAATATGCCCAAGGTCCTCCCCCCTCCCTCTCCCTCTCTACCTCATTTGCATATAAGCTTTAAAAGAAAATATTTTGTGCTAAAAGTGACTGGAATGGGTGGATGAGCGGCGGGATGGTAGGTGAGGGGGCTAGCTTTGTGCTGGGGGTGAGAGGGTTGTGTTGGGGTAAACGGACAGGGAGTAATGAAGGAGAGAAAGTTTTGCTGTTCTGGGCTTCGGGTTCTGCCTGGGAGAACAAAGAGGAAGCAGCCATGTTAGCTGTGCTGAGCGGAGAGAGGGGGGGGGGGGGGGGGGGGGGCGTGCAGTTAGAGCATCGCTGGTAGAGGGCAGTGTAAATCTCTAGTCCTAGTGCTGTAAACTCTCTTCTCACAGCTTCTCTTTTCCTCTCTCATTTCTCTCTCTCTCTGACAGCAAAGACCACGATAGAAACAAGTCTGTTGACTTCATAGTGTTTTTAGTGTGTGTATTGTTCATCCCTCCAGTGTAGTGCTGTACATTCTCCTCTCACAGCCCTCTTCTCACAGCTTCAACACATTTCTCATTTCTCTTCCACAGAATCCAGAAGGAGCTCGCTGAGATCACTCTAGATCCACCACCTAACTGCAGGTATGGCAAAGATTTCATATTCATTCATATTCTCAGTTTATGCTCTTTTTGTTGATAAGGCTTAAAGGCGTCAGCATGTTTCAGTTCGGCTGGTGACTAGCCGAACTCAGCTAGTCGAACTGAAGGAGTGTGCTTGCATCCTCCCTTAAAAGACCTTCGCTTGAAAAACGATTCCTATTCCTCAAAATAGTCATAATTAATCTAAGATAACACAAGAAATCTGTCATAAATTTTGCAGTTTTTGCCGAAGAGATCTTAGTCGTGCAATTTTACATCTAACTAAGATGTTTGGTGCAGTATTTTTCTATAAAAAAATGTGCATGAAAACAAGTCGTCTCCCGTTGAATGACAACAAAGACTTTATTGAAGAATTTCTACTGTTGACCAATCACCGAAGAAGGGGCGTGGACTTCGTCTCCGAACTTCGGCTTGCCTCCAGAAAAAATGTTGTGTACCCGAACAGCTGTAAAAACCATAGCCAAAGTCCAAAACAAACAAAAACGCCACAAAATGTAGTCATAATATATGCACAAACTCTGCCGAACTGTTTCGGTTGTGAAGTATACAGACAGACGCCTTAAGGCTGCCTGTTATGTGTTCTACTGTCACACAAAACTGTTGCAGATAGTTTTTTTTACTTATTGTATTACTATTATAGTGTCGTAATAGGACATTTGTATTATTTCAATGCTAGGCTTCAAAGCAGAGACTGAGAGGAAAGTCTGGTGTGGTGGTTTTTGATGTGTTAAATAATTTATGTTTAGCTCTGGTCTTTGCACTGTCATGTTTTTAATAATGCAACAGATGCTGCATTTACGCAGACTGTCTTATATTCCATATTTTGTAATGGGGTTGACATAGATTTGTGTTTATAACGGAGTTGACATAGATATGTGTTTATAACGGAGTTGACATAGATTTGTGTTTATAACGGAGTTGACATAGATATGTGTTTATAACGGAGTTGACATAGATATGTGTTTATAACGGAGTTGACATAGATTTGTGTTTATAACGGAGTTGACATAGATATGTGTTTATTATGGAGTTGACATAGATATGTGTTTATAACGGAGTTGACATAGATATGTGTTTATATCGGAGTTGACATAGATATGTGTTTATATCGGAGTTGACATAGATATGTGTTTATATCCAGGCTGTATCACAACCGGCTGTGATTGGGAGTTCCATAGGGTGGCGCACAATTGGCCCAGCGTCATCAGGGTTTCGCCGTTGTAGGCCGTCATTGTAAATAAGAATTTGTTCTCAACTGACTTGCCTAGTTAAATAAATGTTACATTTAAAAAAAAAAAAGACAGATTTGACATAGGTATCTGTTTTATAAAACAGATGTGATGCTGCAGATTCAGTGTAATTATGTTTAATTAGTGAATGTATGATTTTATGTTTTTGATGACCGCAGAGGAATTTTGCTTTATATTCTTTTTGCTGTTAATTTAATGAAACAAGTTTTTGTGAGGTATTTTTTGTGTTCTGTTTGTAAAGATTCTTGAATGCCATTTTGTCAGTCTTGAGTCTCCTGTAATTGAATAGCTTTCATGCAACCTGATAAACTTTACAATACTTTGCTTACTGGGGTGGGCAATCATTCTTTAATCAAACCAGTGTTGCACAGATACCGGCAGAGGGTATTTTCACAGTTTTTTTTATTGCATTTTAAATGTCTTCAACCAAGGAGAAATTACACACAGTGACCAAATGATTTGGATTGCATAGAGTTTGAGTTATCCCTCCGAATATGTGTTTCATTCATGAAGTCGGTTAGCTCTAATGACTTTGACCCTGGCCCGGGATTTTCCTTCTAGGATTTATTCATGAAGCAGCACTATGACATATGGTCTTTGTTTTGTTCTCTAGACCCGGGGTTTAAAGGGGGGGGGGGGGGTTGGCATTCTTTAGACTAGCCCCTTCACCCCTCTATTGGGCTGCAAACATTAATTATTTCCTGTTAAACAAACCTCACCGTGCCCACTGACCCTTTGAAAGACCCTCTCTTAAGCCGCCGTGTGATATGATTCATGTTGCAACAATATCACACTAAGATCCGACATGAATTTCTTTGACTCCACATTTGTGGTTTTAAAATGGAAGCAGTTAGTGGGGGGTGTCAAAGACGTTGTTTCTGCTACCTTTAGTCAAGAGCCATTTATCAGAAACTACTTTGGATAAACATTCTGTTGTCTAAAACGCTGATGTTGCATGTATTCATAGGTTAAGTTAACCTTCGCCATGCAAGACTTCCTTACTAAGATGCAGCTCAGATCACTGTATCCCTGTGAGGACGTGGATCATGGACCACTGATCAGCAAGATGTGGCTTAATGTCTGTGGGTGAATGTGTGCTCCTCCTCCGCTTCCTGTTGTGGTAATGCGGTATTGGTGAGCTCCAGCCCACACCGTGTGTCTTCTGAATAGAAAATCGGGGGATCGATATCGTGCCGCGGCACGACTAGGGGATTCCTGAGACGATTCCTGAGACAACGTTGATAATGGTCATTGACAATGCAGGGATTTGATGGCCTTTCATGGTCTGATCCTCTGCTCTGCGCTGTGCACTCTCAGAGTAGGAGTGCTGATGTAGGATCAGTTTAGCCTTTCAGATCATTATGGCTATTGTAAAATGGACAGGGGGGCCCTGATCCTGTGTGTGTTCTCAGCAGAAGGAGATAATAACCCCACAATGCCTATATATCAGCTCCATCCCTGGCTCATGATTTCCCTTTCAATTAGTAGGACAGTCAGTCAGTCTGGTTGCATCCCAAATAGCAACCTATTCCCTATATAGTGCACTACATTTGAGGCTCTGGTCAAAAGTAGTTTACTGTATAGGGAATAGGGTTCCATTTGGGATGCAGACTCGGTCTCCGCAGTGCGTTGTTTACCTGGAGGCTGCCTGGGATGTTACGTTAATTTGATGATAATGCATCACATTTCAGCAGCAATGCCTGGCCTGGACATATCATAGAAAAGACAAAAGGTACCCGGGTCTGGTTTCAGTTGGTTGGCCTAGCCTAGTTCACTGTTGTCAGTTCGGTTGCATTATCAACTATCAAGTAACACATACCCACACACACAAATCTGTCATTGTGCCCTTGAGCAAGGCACTTAACCCCAATCGCTCCATGCACGCTGGACAATGGTGAACCTGGCCATGACCCCACTCCCTGCAGGTGTCTCAGGGGGAGTTGGGATATGGTGAACCTGGCCATGACCCCACTCCCAGCAGGTGTCTCAGGGGGAGTTGGGATATGGTGAACCTAGCCATGACCCCACTCCCAGCAGGTGTGTCAGGGGGAGTTGGGATATGGTGAACCTGGCCATGACCCCACTCCCAGCAGGTGTCTCAGGGGGAGTTGGGATATGGTGAACCTGGCCATGACCCCACTCCCAGCAGGTGTCTCAGGGGGAGTTGGGATGTGGTGAACCTAGCCATGACCCCACTCCCAGCAGGTGTCTCAGGGGGAGTTGGGATATGGTGAACCTGGCCATGACCCCACTCCCTGCAGGTGTCTCAGGGGGAGTTGGGATATGGTGAACCTGGCCATGACCCCACTCCCAGCAGGTGTCTCAGGGGGAGTTGGGATATGGTGAACCTGGCCATGACCCCACTCCCTGCAGGTGTCTCAGGGGGAGTTGGGATATGGTGAACCTGGCCATGACCCCACTCCCAGCAGGTGTCTCAGGGGGAGTTGGGATATGGTGAACCTGGCCATGACCCCACTCCCAGCAGGTGTCTCAGGGGGAGTTGGGATTTGCAATGAAACACATATCCATTACACTCTTGTACAAGTGTCCACCCACAAGTGTGTAACTGGACAAATATAAGCACCCCCCAAATTAAATTATTACAATGACTAATCCAAGTGCAAGCTCACCTGCAATTTGACGCTAAAAAATACAGACTTAATGGACTGAATGCCATTCTTAAACTGATTATTTCAAACATTGCCTGTGTTCTGCTAGTCCACATTGGCCAGTGACTAATTCCCTCTAGGAAAAATAAACATTTTATATTATATTTTATTAATCATTAACCCAAAGACTTATTATACCTGATGGATGAGGGATATCCTGGTTTCTATGTCCCTGTTTATGCTGATAATATTGTATAGTAATGCAGACATATATTACCATCCAATACCATCCAATATTTCCCCACTGAGAAACACTACTATTGCTTGTCAGACCACACATAAACATACACATTTATGATCAAAGGACATACAGTGAGCTCCAAAGGTATTGACAATTTATAAAAAATTTTGGGCTCTGTACTCCAGCAAATGATTGAAATGCAGACTGTCAGCTTTAATTTAAGGCTATTTTTATACATATCGGGTGAACTTTTTAGAAATGTCAACACTTTTTGTAAATAATCCCCCCATTTTAGGGGAACAAAAGTATTGGGACAAATTCACTTATATGTGTGTTAAAGTAGTAAAAATGTAAGTATTTGGTCCCATACTCATAGCATGCAATGACTACATCAAGCTTGTGACTCTACACATCTGTAGGATGTATTTGCTGTTTGTTAATATTAATGGTAAAAAATCTATTGTGTCATTTTGGAGTCACTTTTATTGTAAATAAGAATAGAATATGTTTCTCCATTAATGTGGATGGCCGATTAATTAGGGACGATTTTAAGTTTTCATAACAATCGGTAATCTGCATTTTTGACGCCGATTATGGCCAATTACATTGCATTCCACGAGGAAACTGCGCGGCAGGCTGACCACCTGTTACACGAGTGCAGCAAGGAGCCAAGGTAAGGTGCTAGCTAGCATTAAACTTATCTTATAAAAAACAATAAATCTTCACATAATCACTAGTTAACTACACATGGTTGATGATATTACTAGTTTATCTAGCTTGTCCTGCGTTGCATATAATCAATGCGGTGCCTGTTAATTTATTATCGAATTACAGCCTACTTCGCCAAACGGGTGATGATTTAACAAAAGCACAATCGTTGCACGAATGTACCTAACCATAAACATCAATGCCTTTCTTAAAATCAATACACAGAAGTATATTTTTTTAAGCCTACATATTTTGACTTAGGGTTGCCACCCGTTTGATAAAATACGGAACGGTTCCGTATTTCACTGAAAGAATAAACGTTTTGTTTTCGAAATGATAGTTTCCAGATTTGACCATAATAATGACCTAAGGGTCGTATTTCTGTGTGTTTATTATATTATAAATAAGTCTATGATTTGATATTTGATAGAGCAGTCTGACTGAGCGGTGGTAGGCAGCAGCAGGCTCATAAGCATTCATTCAAACAGCACTTTCCTGCGTTTGCCAGGAGCTCTTCGCAATGCTTGAAGCACAGCGCTGTTTATGACTTCAAGCCTATCAACTCCCGAGATTAGGCTGGCAATAGTAAAGTGCCTATAAGAACATCTAATAGTCAAAGGTATATGAAATACAAATGGTATAGAGAGAAATAGTCCTATAATTCCTATAATAACTACAACCTAACTTCTTAACTGGGAATATTGAAGACTCTAAGGAACCACCAGCTTTTATATGTTCTCATGTTCTGAGCAAGGAACTTAAACGTTAGCTTTTTTACATAGCATATATTGCACTTTTACTTTCTTCTCCAACACTGTGTTTTGGCATTATTTAAACCAAATTGAACATGTTTCATTATTTATTTGAGACTAAATTGATTTTATTCATGTACAGTATAATATTAAGTTAAAATAAAAGTGTTATTTCAGTATTGTTGTAATTGTCATTATTACAAATATATATATAAAAATCGTCCGATTAATCGGTATCAGCTGTTTTTGGTCCTCCAATAATCGGTATCGGTATCGGCGCTGAAAAGTCATAATCGGTCGACCTCTAGTCCACAATCAGCTCTTTTGGCGTGCTGACGTTGAGGGAGAGGTTGTTGTCCTGGCACCACCCTGTAGGCTGTCTCATCGTCATCGTTGATCAGACCTGACATCGTCGTGTCGTCAGCAAACTTAATGAAAGTGTTAGAACCATTTTATCTTTGGAGTGTTCTCCCTAGAACCCTCTATGAACGGTTCCACCAGCCTTATTATCCTTTAAAATGTAATTACATATAGCATAAGGCCTTTCTTTGAGGGACAGCTTATACCCTAACACAGGGGTGTTAGAAATCTCCTGGTTTACAGGTCACATCAGGCCTGCAAGTCACATTATGGTGGCTTGCAAAGTGCTGTGTAATTCCTATTGGAATCCATCCAGTTACGATATCCAACAAGTGGAATGTTTTAATCACCCGCAACCTGCATTCAGAAAGACTGCCATAGTAAGGAAGATTTGAATACTGAGACTACCTCAATCATCTAAACTGGAATAACCATCTCTGTAGCGGGTGCAATAAATCCAATCACTAACAGTTGGATTAGTTTAGAAAACGGTATGTTATTTATCTTTGTGTAGCATGAAATGTATCAACCAGTCAATATACATGCACAAATACAGATATTATAGTAAAACAAACAATAGAGAATGCTGGGAAATATGATATATGGTTCATTGTAGAAGGCTTCTTGCCTTCCAAAGAATAATCAAAGAACCCTTTCTTCCAAAAACGGTTCTTAGGATGTTAAAGGTTCTAGGTTGAACCCGTTGCCTTACAAAGAACCTGTGTCTTCCAAAAAGCAGTTATTCTGATCAAAACGGTTCTTGGTAGAAACCTATCCCTCAGAAAAGAACCCGTTTGGAACCCTTTTTTCTAAGAGTGTAGGTATTACAGACTGGGTCAGGGAGAGGTTGAAAATGTCAGTGAAGACACTTGCCAGCTGGTCAGTGCATGCTCTGAGTACACGTCCTGGTAATCTGTCTGTTAACCTGTTTAAAGGTTTTACTCACATCGGCTACAGAGAGCGTGATCACATAGTCGTCCGAAACAGCTGGTGCTCTCACGCATGGTTCAGTGTTGCTTGACTCGAAGTGAGCATAGAAGGCATTTCGCTCGTCTAGTCTCGTGTCACTAGGCAGCTCGTGGCTGGGTTTTCCTTTGCATTCCGTGATAGTTTGCAAGCCCTGCCACACCCGACAAGAGTCAGAGCCGGCGTAGTAGGATTTGATCTTAGTCCTGTATTGACGCTTTGCCTATTTGATGGTTCGTCAGAGGGCGTAGCAAGATTTCTTATAAGTGGTTGGATTAGTGTCCCTTTCCTTGAAAGTGGCAGCTCTAGCCTTTAGCTCAGTGCGGATATTGCCTTTAATCCGTTGCTTCTGGTTGTGATATGTATAACGGTCACTATGGGGATGATGTCATCGATGCACTTATTAATGAAGCCGGGGACTGACGTGTTGAACTCCTCAATGCCATTGGATGAATAGCAAAACAGTCCTGTAGCTTAACATCCGCTTCATTCGACCACTTCTGAATTGAGCGTGTCACTGGTACACAGATTTGTTTTTTGCTATCTAGAACCCAAACGGGTTCTTTGGCTATCCTCATAGGAGAACCCTTTAAAGAACCCTTTTTGGTTCCAAATAGAACCCTTTTGGTTCCAGGTAGAACCCCTTCCCTAAAGGGTTCTACA
This sequence comes from Salvelinus namaycush, assembly GCF_016432855.1. NCBI lineage: Eukaryota > Metazoa > Chordata > Actinopteri > Salmoniformes > Salmonidae > Salvelinus > Salvelinus namaycush. The sequence continues at coordinate 27,482,158 of NC_052325.1, read as the reverse complement.
TAGAACCCAAAATAGTTCTATCTGGAGACAAAAAGGGTTCTACCAGGAACCAAAAAGTGTTATCCTATGGGGATAGCCGAATAACCCTTTGTTCTTAGAGTGTACTTCCTGTTTGAGTTTTTGCTTGTAAGCCGGAATCAGGAGGGTATAGTTATGGTCAGATTTCCCAAATGGAGGGCGAGGGAGAGCTTTGTATGCGTCTCTTTGTGTGGGGTAAAGGTCATCTAGAGTTTGTTTCCCTCAAGTTGCACAGGTGACATGCTGGTAGAAATTAGGTAAAACCGATTTCAATTTTCCTGCATTAAAATCACTGGCCACTAGGAGCGCTACCTCTGATGAGCATGTTCTTGTTGGTTTATGGCCCTATTTAGCTTGTTGAGTGGTAAATAGTATGGTCTACTCTTGGTAAATAGTATGGTCTACAGCTTATCATGCAATATTCTAACTTAGGTGTTCAATACCTCGAGACTTCCTTAATATTAGAGATCGTGCACCAGCTGTTGTTAACAAAGATACATACACCCCCGCCCTTGAGTTTACAAGCCGCTGCCGCGCTGTCCTCGTTCAGCCACGACTCCGTGAAGCATAATCTCGAACGGTGCTCGTCTAGTTTGTTCTCCAATGATTGCACATTCGCCAATAGAACAGAGGTAGAGGAGGTTTATTTACTCGCCTACGTAGTTTCATCAGGCTGCCCCCATGTATCTCCGTCTTTTCCTCTTCCGCGTGTCGTGGATTAGGGGCTGGTCCCAGATGAGCAGTATGTCCTGTGCGGCCAAGTCATTGAAGTAGAATTCTTCAACTAAATCGAGGTTAGTGATCGCTGTTCTGATGTCCAGAAGCTCTTTTCAGTCATAGGAAACAATGGCGGAAACATTATGTACAATAAAAGATCAGAAACACACACAACAGCAGAATTGGTCAGGAGCCCTTAAATCGTCCGCTATACATACTAATCAATACATTTGCAGAGATAGAGAGAGAGAGGTGTTAGAGGAAGCGAGCGAGAGATGCAGAGAGAGAGACGGAGAGGGAGAATGAGCGAGAGAGAGACAGAGAGAGAGAGAGGGAGGGAGAGCACGAGGGAGGGGGAAGGGGAGAGAGAGGGGGGCAGCATATTCAATCACCTTATTATGCATCGTTATCAGATTCCTCTTTATGAGGGAGGGAAGCCCAGAGTGTGAAAGTAGTGGTTTTGTGACTATATTATGATCGGTTGTTAACATTGCAATTTTGAATATAAAGATGTGTAGACAGGTAGGCCTAGATGGAGGTGAATAGGTTACTACACTACAGGGTTTATAATACAGTATTAACGACACCTGACTTTAAAAAGCAACCATCAACAGCACTAGAAAATGGATTGAACCATCTGTATCTGCCCTGCATATCCAGTCAGGGCGCACTTGAAAAGAGGATGTCAATGTCAATGTGACTTCCCTGGTAAAATAGAGGATACATAGTAATTTAAATGATTTTGTTAAAGATACAATTGTGTGGTTCAAATTCCCAACTTTAGGTCCATGTATACGTTGGAGCTGTTCTTGTTGTTTGCTTGTCTTGTGTATTGATTGTTAATTCTGCATGGCGGGGTAGATTTCACCATCTGTCCGTCCCTAGCTCTCTTCTTATTCGGAAACAGCAGGTGGAAAACATCAATCCTTTTCATCATCTGGTTTCCAGGGGGATACTGTTGAAGAATAATTTAGGGATATTATCAAAATTATGAAAAAGCCTTCTCTTATTTATCCATGTTCCATTTATTTATTAATACAATCTAATTTGTATGTAATTGGTAAATGAGTTCTGTGATTAGTGATCTGCTTTGCATTTAGCATACTGTAGTTCAGAAAGAGATCAGGGAAAGAAGCATTGTTAGTGTGTATGCTACGCGCTTAAAGAAAAAAGGGTTCCAAAGGGTTTCTCCATAGGACAGCCGTTTTTGGTTCCAGGTAGAGCCCTTTTTCATTCCAGGTAGAACTATTTTAGGTTCCATGCACCTGGAACTGAAAGGGTTCCACCTGGAACCAAACACTGTTCTTCAAAGGGTTATCCTATGGGGACAACCAAAGAACCCTTTTAGATTCTAGATAGCAACTTTTTTTCAAAGAGTGTATAGACCATAGTCAACCAGAGAAACTCATACCCCTCAACATAGACAAGTATTCTATTTCTCTTGTCATTATTACACCTAGATGAAGCAGTGCATTTAGAGTGGACTATGAAGAAATATGATGCTGCTATCATTGTCCTGTTCATCCAAGATGATCCACCTCCAAGAAATGTTTAAAGAAAGCTCTAGGCTGGAACTTGTCATTAAGGTTTGATGCCCATGTCTGATATGAATCAGAATTAGTTGGTAGTCATGTTGCTGGCAGTTATCTGCCCTGTTACTTTCTCAGCTGTAGTGAGCGTCTTGGACATTCTACCCTGCATTACTGACGGGTCAGCCAGTGAAACATTGTTTCCATGTACATGTAGGGCCCCTCCTCACTCCTTCACTCCACTCTACCCCCTTTCACTCCCCCCTTCACTCTCCTCCCTCCCCCCTTCACTCCTAAGACTGCTAAGAAGGTTATTCTGTCCTGTCATAACACTTTATACCTGTGATCCTGTGTGGTGTCGTGGGTTAAATTCCCGTTGGGATCGTATACACATGCTAAAAATTGCATGCACTCGCCATACTGTAATTGGCTTTGAATAGAAACTAAGTGCCATGTGTTATTTAAGTTATAATGCCCGAGACGATGTTGAAGGCCGGCAGACCGTGCCAATATATCCTCCAAACACCGGCTTCGAGGGCATTATCACTTTTATACACCGGGTTACCAACATATTCAAATAATGATTTACATTCGGAAAGTATTCAGACCCCTTTACTTTTTCCACATTTTGTTAAATTACAGCCTTATTCTAAAATGGATGACATTTTTACATCAATCTACACACAATACCCCATAATGACGAAGAAAAAACAGGTTTCTTCTTTAGCTAAAAATACAATTAAAATACATTTACATAAGTATTCAGACCCTTTACTCAGTACTTTGTTGAAGCACCTTTGGCAACTATTACAGCCTTGAGTTTTCTTGTTTATTAAGTTTTCTTGGGTATGACACTACAAGCTCACACCTGTATTTGGGGAGTTTCTCCCGTTCTTCTCTACAGATCCTCTCAAGCTCTGTAAGGTTGGGTGTGAAGTGTCGCTGCACAGCTATTTTCAGGTCTCTCCAGAGATGCTCTGGCTTGGTACCCTTCCTCAGATCTGTGCCTTGACACAATCCTGTCTCGGAGCTCTACGGACAATTCCTTCGATCTTATGGCTTGGTTTTTGCTCTGACATGCACTGTCAACTTTGGGACCTTATATAGACAAGTGTGTGCCTTTCCAAATCATGTCCAGGTGGACTCCAATCAAGTTGTAGAAACATCTAAAGGATTATCAATGGAAACAGGATGCACCTGAGCTCAATGTCGAGTCTCATAGTAAAGGGTGTGAATAGTTATGTAAATAAGGTATTTCTGTTTTGCAAAAAAAAAAAAAAGCTGTTCTCGCTTTGTCATTATGGGGTATTTTGTGTAGATTGATGAGGAAAATTGTTTATTTAATCCTTTTTGGAAAAGGCTGTAATGTAACAAAATGTGGAAAAATTCAAGGGGTCTGAATACTTTCTGAATGCACTGTATTTTAATTAAAACGTTATTTAGATGAATTTATTCATACTATTTCATCCTTCCACAAGATATAGTCCAGACATACAGTAAATCTAGGGTTGCTACCCAAGCTGGCTGGTCATTTGTTCTATCGGTTCGTTTGCCAGAGACGCGACCCAGTCATTCAGTCTTTTTGTTCTGTATCTATAGACGCGACCCAGTTGTTCGTTGTAAATGTTTCATTACCATAATAGCTTGTAACGTTTTTATCTCTTGTTTGCTAGTTTGCCAACTACGGCTAACTTAGTCATGTCAACAGCCAGAATAACAGCACAGTAGCTGCATTTGCATTTGTTTAAGCTGTTTTCTAGTGACATTTATTTGGACACAGCTAACACAATCACTTCAAACTGAAGCTGGAAAGATTGCAAACTAGCTGCATTTCGTTTTGTTTTACCTGTTTTCTATTGATAGTTCTTTGTTTATATCCCAACTCCCGACACATTCATTACCATGGGACAGCTGGAGATCGAATTTGAATATTGAAACAATGTTACAAATTTCGGAAAGACAGACAGCAAGGTTTATACAAATCTCCGCTGTTGAAAACTAAATGTTAGTTTAAAATACATGTGAGATAATGTCTAGATACTTTTTATAGTGGAGATCAAGTTTATAAATTGCCTGGCTGGGTTGACGAGACTGTGGATTGCGCAGTCAGATGGAACAGAGTAAATAGGCATTTTATCGTCATAGATTTAGCCAGTGGTAACTTGTGGAATAGACACCGGCTGGAATGCGGTTTTAACTAATCAGCATTCACGATTAGACCCACCCGTTGTATAAAAGTGTATTATTATCTGACCGTACCTGCAGTCTTTTCCTAAGGTAAAACTGCTGTCCACTCCAGTCCTGGCTCTTCCTCTCTGTAGTCTTTCTAACTTCCTTCTGTGCTGGCTGCCTTTCAAACACACATTTACTCCTGAGATGACGTACAAGTATTTATCTGGCTGAGCCTACCCTGTCAGAATCCCACTGGGGTTTGTTTTGGCACAAAATGACCCAACAGACACCACCCTACACACACCCTACACTACACTACCCTACATGCAGTACACACACGCTCTCTGTCCCCTGTGCCCCATCAGTCTGCCCCTTCCCACACCTCTATATAGGAAACAACAGGCGCCAAACCGCTATTGATCAGTTATCAGTCGGAGATGCATGAACAGTTTCCCAGTTTCCCCACCTCCCTCGTCCATTCTCACACACTTGATGTGTTATTGAAATGTGCTGTGTTGTGTTTGTTGCCTCTGTTCTGAGTGATTCATTCAGTGTATTAAGA